>NC_031487.1:960914-968377 GCF_001602025.1 Plasmodium gaboni | reverse complement strand
AAAAAAAAAAAAAAAAAAAAAAAAAAATGAAACAAGGTGGCATATATAAGAATTATTTCATATATATAATGCTACGTGAAAAAAAAAATTTTATTACCTCCAGTAAATGTAAATATTGTGGACACATTGGGCATTTGAATTGTCTTGATCTTTGAGCATGGATTTTGTCTACACAATTTCTAGAAATAAAAATAAAACAATACATATATATATGTATGTATATGTATGTATTTTTTTTTTTTTTTTTTTTTTTCCATTTATTTGTTAACTCTTATATTTTGTTCTTTTATATTTACTTGCAAATTGCATGACCACAGGTAAGTAAATAAGGAGGGTTATCTCTTGACGATTTATCTCTACTAATAGGACATGTAAAAGAAGAGTGAAAAAAAAAGCAACCACTCAAATCCACCTCTACAGCTAAAGAATTAGAAAGTAAAGATCCATTTTCATTAGGGTTTTTATTTTTTTCCTTTTCTAAATTCTTTTCATTTGAATTATTAGAGAAAGATGAATTCTTCACTTCTTGTAATCTTTTATTATTTTCTTTTAAAATAGCCTGAGCCTCAATTAATTTTTTTGAGCTTATTAATCCACCACAAACTAGAATGTCCAAGGGGCTAAAAAAAACAATAAATAAATAAATACAAATAAATATAAATATGCACAAATATATATATATATATATATATATATATTATTTACATTTTTATGTTACCTTTCCAGATGAACATAAACTTTTTTTTCGTTCTCCTTTTTCAATATTTTATCTTGATCATTTTGATTTTTCTTTTCTTTTACAAATTCTTTATTATTTTTATGTACTTGTTTTTCCTTTTCGTTTTTTTTATCGTCATTCGATTTATCAAATTTCTTTTTATCCTTGTTGGGTTTTTTATCAGTTCCTTTCCTTCCTTTTGATTTTTTATATTCATCGTCACTATTACTGCTGTCGCTTTTTTTATTAAATCCTAATATAGGAGAAAAAATAATATAATATATAATAAATGTTTACCAGTAAAATAATCACACACAAATATATATATATATATATATATATAAGTATTATATTAATTTTTATTATTACCTGCTTTTTCTGATTTCACTTTTTCCCTTGCTGCTAAATTTTCCTTTTTATTTTTATTACCTTTGTTATAATATCCTTCATTCTTGTTTCTCTTCATTTGCATTTGCATTTTTTCATCATATAAAAAGTTTGAATAATATCTTCTCTTTTTTATATTTTTCTTATATGATCCATAATGAATTCCTTTTTTATCCTTCTTACATAATGTATCAAAGTCATCTTTATTCTTTTTTTTCTCATCCTTTTTGTCACATAATTTTTGTGTTTTTTCTTTTTTTTCAATTGTTCTATTTTCATTCTTTTCAATATTTTCACTCTTATTTTCTTGAATTTTTTTACTTACATTTTTTTCGGCCATATTACTATCATTCTGGTTTACTTTATTTTCAATCATTTTATTTTCATCATCATTATTTTCTTTACATACCTTTTCTTCTACTTCCATATTTTCCACTTTATGTATTTCTTTCTGTTCCTTTATATCCTCTTCACACTTTACTTCATTCTCCAAATTATTTTCAGAAACTTTCTTATCATTCCTTTCTTCTTTAATATTACTTTTTTCACTCGTTTCAATTTCTTTTTTCTCATCTGTAGTTTTTTTCATGTCACCTTTTTCATCATTCAAAACAGTTCCTTCAACTTCATTCATATTTTTTGTTTTGTTTTTCTTTTTTAACTTCATATTATCTTTTTTATCTTGGTCAATTTTATTTTTATCTTCGTCATTTTTATTTTTATCTTCGTCATTTTTATTTTTACCTTCGACATTTTTATTTTTACCTTCATTTGTTTTAACACTTTTTTTTGATTTTTGAGTTCTTTTTTTCCCTTTTTCACTTTTTTTTTTTTCATCTGATTTTTTTTTAACAAAAAGATTTTTTTTTGTTAATTTAATAAAATTTTCTAAACCCAAACATTCTAAAGAATCAGAAAGATTTAATTTATTAGTTGAAGTTATATTACTTTTTTTTTTTTTTTTATTCTTTTTTTTCTTCTTTCCTTTTAATTTACTTCTTGTGGTAGGTTTTCTCTTTTTATTCATATCATAACTACTACTGCTATTAGGAGAGTTGTAAGGTTGTTCATCATGTATGTTTTCATCGTCGTCATAATAATTATCCTCTTCATCATAATAATCATCATGCTCATCAAAGTAATCATCATCCTCATCAAAATAATCATCATCTTCTTCATCATAAGAATTATGTTCATCATAAAAATCGTCACTTTCATCGTCATCGTTATCATCATATTGATCGTCATCATTATCATCATATTGATCATCATCATTATCATCATAATGATCGTCATCATCATCATCATAATGATCGTCATCATCATCATCATCATATTGATCGTCATCTTCATCATCATCATATTCATCACCATCAACTTCCATTTTGTCCTTTCTTGTGCCCCCTTTTTTATTCCTTCCCCCCCTATTCTTGGCATTATCCTCACTTTCGTCATCACCCTTTTCTCTCTTTTTTAACCTACTTCTTCTTTTAATCTTTTTTGCTTTCCACTTCAAGCAAATACGTCTAAATTCTGTATTACTTTTATTAGTAGACAATGTATTTTGTAACGTATATATATCTCTTGTTGTTAGAGCGTGCGTTAATAAAATTCGACTTACATCTATAGATGTTTTTGCAAGCCTTGTATTTTTTGAAGCTAATATAGCTCTATTATTTGCTTGTATGTTTTTAGTATTTAACAAAGCATTCATAGTATTTTTTTTCAAATAATCTTCTTTCATTATATCTACTTGTTCTTTTACTTTATTCATATTTTTTTTAAAGTTTTCTTCCCCGCTAGAATAAGAAGAAAATTCATCATCACTTGAAGATGTGTAAGAATCACATGAACAAAACGATTTATAATAACTACAAGAACTTGTTGTAGATTCGTCATTAGTATATACATCATTATCTTTAAAATTGACACATTCATAATATTCTTCTTCATCCTTTCCATTTTTCTTTTTTTTTAATATACACACATCGTTACATTCGTCTTTTCCACATATGTGTGATATTTCGTTATCGGTTTTATTCTTTTCTTCATATTTTTTTTCTTGTGATAATATAAGAACATCTTTCTTGTCTATGGATACTATGGGTGTGCATTTTTTTTCCATGCCCAATGTGGTTACATCTTTCTTTTGATGTGATGACATATGTGCATCTTTCTTTTGATATGATGACATATGTGCATCTTTCTTTTGATATGATGACACATGTATATCTTTTTTTTGATATGATGACACATGTATATCTTTTTTTTGATATGATAAGGATAAATCTTTTTTTTGTTCTGTCGATATTTGAACAGTCTTCGCTTCTTTTTCATCTTTTGAGGATGCAGATAAAAATTTACACTTTGGTAGCTTGTTTTTTAAAACGTTTGTCTTTTTGATGAAGCAAGAATTATTTAAAGAATAAAAGGTATTATTATTGTTCATATAAGATGAACTATGATTATGCTGATTGATACAACACTGAAAATTATTCAGAGCATTTGCGATATAAAAATTTGGGATATTTTCAAAAAAAGGATAATTATTATTATTATTATTATTATTATTATTATTATTATATAAATTCTTAATATAAAATAAATAATTATTATAATTATATGAATGGTTATTGCATAATACACTTGATTGATAATTTATATTCGTATTAACATTTTTATTATAATGTTTATATAACTTATGAAGTGCATAATTATTTATTTTAGTATCTTCATGATCATAAAATTGAGATGTACGATTTAATATTTTATATGTCATATAATTATTATCATTATATGAATATTGAGAAGTTTCGTTTTCATTTAATTCATATAAATAAATAGATTCATCTGCTCTTTTTATATTATATATATTATTATATGTTGAAATATCTATATTATCTTTATCCATATTTTTTGTATTTTCTTTAATAATATCAAAATCATCTTTCTTAGAATATATCATTTCTGTAATAATATCTTTAGTACAATTATGAATATGTGAATACCATCCATTATTTAATTTTTCATCATTATTATTATTATTATTATTATTATTTGATTTAATATTATATTTTTTATTAGATCCTTCTTTATAAACACCCACTCTTGAATTATTCTTATAAGCATAATTATCTTCATTTAAACTTACACTAGGTAATATTAAATTACAATTATTTATATTATAAATATTACAATAGCGATCATCTAAAATGTCGTTATTCATTTTGTTATTTCTTATTATTTCGTTAATATTATTTTCTACATATATTTCACTTAAAGGACCAAGGAAATTATTTTTTTTGGTCTCATACAAATGATTAGTATATAATGTTATACCACATAAATTACTATATTTTTCTTTATAAATATTATTATGAATTAAAGGGATATTATAACTACGATCCATTTTTATATTTAATGCATATTCTTTATGAAATGTAACATATGAATCATTTTCCTTTTTCTTTTTATTTTTTCTATTATTTCTTTTATTTTTACTTTTACTTTTATTATTTTTCTTTATTTTAATTGATTCCTTTTTACCTATTCTATTATATATATTTGTAAATTTCTTTTTTATGGTTCTTTTCAAAATAAACTCATTCTTTCCTTTTTTATTCTTTAAATTTTTTTTTTTTATATTACTTTTGCTTCTTCCTCTAGATATGTCTTCATTTATTTTTTTATACATAATAGAAAATGAATCATTTTTTTTTCGTTTTTTTCTTTTATCCTTTTTTTTTTTAGAACATACAGATGAGGAACATTTTTTATCATTATCTGTAGGACATCTTGATATATTTGATTTGTCCTTATTGTATTTATTACTGCACATTTTATGTTTACAATTTTTATCAGTGCAAAGTTCGATTCCACCTTTTTGACAAGTACAATTCTTATGAGTATTTTTTTCATCTTTATTACATAATAATAAACTAGATTTTCTTTTTCGAGTGTTTATTTTTTCTTTAACACATTCTTTTTTATGATTTAACTTGTTTGCATTCCTTTTATTAGTTTCTTCATTAGTTATACTAATTTTATTAGAACTACATACCAAATGGTTACATGAAATATTATCATTTCTATTTTGTATTGTATCCTTTTTAATTATATTTTTATTTTTTTTCGTATTTACGACGATTCCTTCTTCATTAAAGGCTCTCTTAAAATAATTAAATACTTTGGCATGGACACTAGAAAACATATTTTTAAAAAATGCATTATCAACTCCTATACATATAAATGTGCTTAATCTTGAGATATGAGATTTATTTTCTTTATAATTTAACATTAAATCCCTTAAACATTGTAATGCTTTTTCTTTATCTTCTTTTGAATATATCAGATAACTAATACAGTGTAATAAATAAATCAATTTCATATATTTCTTTTTTGTTGATTCACTACATTTATGATACCACTCAATACATGAACTTACATCATAATTTTTTAAATTATACATAATTCTATGTAATTCTTTATATCCTTTGAATAATTCTTCTTCAACCAATGCATGTTCAAAAATTATTTCCTCATTCTTTTCTGAGAATTTTATTTTTCTTAAATATTCTTTTTTAATATTACTAAACAAACCTTTATGATTCAATGGAGCATTTGGATTAATATTATTTAGGAGTACACTATTAAATGTATGATAATAATTATAATTATTATTATAATTATTAATATTATTATTATTGATATTATTGATATTATTGATATTATTGTTGTCATTTAACGTATCAGGGTTAATCACAACATTATTTAAATTTCCAGATATTTCAACATTTCCATTGTGTAAAATATTTTCATTTATTATTTCTTCGTTTGATATTGAATCAACCATTTGATTTTCTTCCATATATATTTTTTTCTTTTTTTTTTTATTCTTCAGAATTTCTTTATTTAATACATAGTACATAAAAAAATCACCCTTCTGTAAAAAATGAATCAGAATTAATCTAAGAATAATAGTTTTTTTAATATGTATATCTTTAAATATTTCAGGTGTCTCCTGTTTTATTAAAGATATAATACCTCTATATGATAATAACAATGCATTATAAAATATTTTGTTTTCACTATTAATTTTTTCTGTAATATTTAAACATTTGACATCTTTTATTAAATCTTTTATAATAACATTATTTTTATTTATTGTTTTATTTTCATCTATACTTTCGATTCTTTTTATTTTATCAGTGCATTCATTATTATCTATATTAGTAACAGTACTATTTATCTCAATATTATTTTTATTATTCTCATTATTATCATCATTTTTTATTTCGTTTTCGTTTTTTTTCTTTTCCTCTAAAAGGTTTTTAGCTTTATTTATTTTTCCTATTAAATCATCAATATTTTTAACATAAAAATTAAATATTTCATTTTGTTTTGTTTTGAATTCTTTAATTTCATTTTCTATTTGATCAAAGTCTAAAACCTTTGAGTTGTCGCTTTCTTTAAAATAATTCTCATCAACCATTATGTATTACAATGATTAAATATTTGGAATGTCTACTAATTTTTTTTTTTTAAAAAAACTAAAAATATATAATATATATATATATATATATATATGAGAAATACCTTTGTGCGCTTCAACTAAAATATAAAATGATGCTTATAATAAAAAAATCAAGGTTGAATAAAATCATAAGAAAAAATAAATTAATTATTATAATATATATTATGATACATTATTCATCACATGTGAAAAAATCACAACTGATAAATTAATTATATATATATATATATATTTAATTTTATTATATTGTAAAAATTATATCTTATTATATAAAATCATTCTCACATATATATACATATATAATATATATATATTTCACATATTATGAATATTTCCCTTTTGTCTATTATTAATCACAAAAACGGTTTTCTTTAAAAAAAAAAAAAAAATAAATGATAAAATAATTCTACTTTTGGTTTTATATAAACTTATAAGACATGTCAATTTTTTTAAACATAAGAATATCTTAATATGTATTATATATATATATACTTTATTTTTATTTTTTTTTTTTTCTTATGTACATATATTATACTTTGTTATATGTGCAAAAATTATCAAAAGGATATCTCCCTTTTTTTCTGTGTAATATGTTTTTTCACATTGTAAACATATATACATAATTTAATTATAAGTATATTAAAACATAAAAAAAAAAAATAATAATAATAATTTAAACACATATGTATATATTAAGTGTACGTTTTATTTCCAAGTGAAGAATTCTCTTTTTATTGGTATATAAATACACATATATATGCATAAATTTTAGGGGTCAAAAAAATAAAATAAAAAAAATAATATGAAATATAAAATATAATACAT
>NC_031487.1:950822-960648 GCF_001602025.1 Plasmodium gaboni | reverse complement strand
TTTTTTTTTTTTTTTTTTTTTTTTTTTTTTTTTTTATCTTATTTCTTTTTTTTTTTCCATCATTATATATATTTTTAAAACATATACACATGTAAAATAAATTTTTATGTGTACGTATAAAGTTTGAGTTAAATTTTAACATTCATATGGTCGCTGTTATATATATAAAAAAAAAAAATATATATATGGAGCAAATACAAGTAACATCGACCTATTAAAAGAAAAAAAAAATAAAAGAATACAATAATTATGTATCAACATATTTATGTTTATTTTGTGTAATCCTTAGTATTCAAGAATTGAAGATTTATTTAATTTAAAAAAAAAAAACACGGATCATATTGATAAGAACGATCTAATAAAAATATTAAAATCGTTAGGGTATATAATAAAATATATACATATATATATATATGTGATATATTCATTTATATTCAATCTAACTATGAAGAGTTTACATCTTTATAATATATATTATATTTTTTTGCAGTTTTAATGTGTCCAGTGAAATTTTTGATGATAATAAAAATACTTATAACTTGGACGAACTGAAAGATTTCGTTGATAAGTTTCAAACGAATTATTATGGAAAAGAAAAAATTGAAAATTCCATTAATTTTTTAAACCCTAAAAGTATATATTATAAAATATACATATAATATTTATTTGTATGTTCATTCAATTTAACTTTTATTATATTCTTATAATTTTTTTCGTTTTTTTTTTTTTTTTTCTTATGTCAGAAGATATAATAAAAAAAAACGAATTGAAAATTCTTTTATGTGAAAATGGAAATAAGTTTACAGAGAGTGAATTTAAAAAGTTCTTAATTGACATACCTGTAATGATATATTATTACTCCATATTTATTATAAACATATACCAAAAAAAAAAAAAAAAAAATCAAATTAAATCATATAAAATCAAATTAAATCATATAAAATCAAATCAAATAAATAATTCAATATTATATTCCTGTTGAATATTTTTTTTTTTCTTTTTTTTTTTTTTTTTTTGACCTTCATTTTAGATGGATGTGGATGAGAATATACACCACCATGATTTAATCGAAGCGTAAAATAATAAAATAAAATAAAATATATATATATATATATATATATTTATTTATTTGTATGTATATTTATACATATTGATAAGGTATCAACATCCTTCTATATAATATATTGTATAAATTCTTAAAAAAAAAAAAAAATTTATAGTTTATCTAATTATGTTGATTAAAAATATGGGAAAGAGTAACATAAAAAAAAAAAAAAAAGTAATAAAATATAATCAAAAAAAAAAATAATAAAATAATAATAAAATAAAAAATATAATATACATAATACTTAATTATTTATTTTTTTCTTCTCATTGAGAACTAACATACTTTTGATTATTGTTTAGGATATCAATTAATAAATTAAAAGTATCCTGTATTACCTTTTTATCTTTAACATTCATTAGGTTTGTCAATTTGTCTACACTTTTATTTTCTTTATTGGAATAAAAATAAAATAATTTCAACATATTAGTTGTATCTATATCCATTAAATTATATAACAACTTGACTTTTTCATTATCTATTATATTCATATTTGCATTTAAATAATTGTTAAATAAAGTATCTAATTCTAACATACCTACCTAAAAAATTATAAAAAAAAAAAGAAAACAATAAGAAAAATTTAGTATTAGTTACACATGAGTATTTGTTCTTATTGATAGTTCACAATATGTATCTCTTTCGTTCCTTTTTTTTTTGCTTTTTTTTTATATATATTATTTATTTATTATTTTATTTTTTTTTTTTTTCGGACTAACACTTTTAAATTTACATCTCAACTTTTTCCTTAACATGTTGAAATCCTCAGGGACCATATTTTTAAGAGTAGAAAATTCTCTTAAAAAGGTAAAATATTTCCTCATTTCTTTTTTTTTTTTTTTAATTTAAACAAAAAAACAAATTAAACATATTTTTATATTAGAATTTCATGATTAGTACGAGAGAATCAATAATAAAAGTCATCAGCAAGTGCATATATTCCATAAATTATTATAAATAAAAATATATCAAATATATATATATATATATATATATATATTTTTTTTTTTTTTGACGTCCTTATGAGGTTTAATTTTTTTTTCGTTTTATTTTATATATATATAATAAATAATGTTCATTAAGTTGATATACTAATAGGAATATTTTTATATTGTTACAATTACAAGATTTCATAATTGGAAAAAATGTATTATATATATATATATATATTTATATATAATCCATTTGCTTTGATTTATATTTTTGAATAATGGGTAAGGGAGCCGTTCATCCTAATGGCTCTAACTTTTGTCGTTTTTTAAAATACAATATTGTAGATAAGATGAGGACGCTTGTTAATACAAATTTATATGACACTCCTCGTTGGTTAGAATGGTCTGAGAGAGCTCCCCCTATGGAGATATATAATATAAGTTTGAAAACAAAATATAATAATAATAAATATATGGAATTAGTAAAATTTTTATTAAAAAAATATCCTCATTTAAGATTTCAAGATTGTTATGTGGAAGGTAATAATAATATTAAAGGATATGATTATTTTAGAAATGATCATATAATTACGCAAATGGCTACTCATCAGTTATATTATATGAACAGAGGCTATTCTAGAAAAGAGGCATTAGAAAAAACAGAAAAAATATTTTATGATAGACGTATGGACATAGAGAAACAACAAAAAATAAATATGTGTTTAGCTATTGATGAAAAAGTAAAGCCTATTTATACTAACGGCTATCAGTATTTATATGAAAAAATGGCTGATAATGAAAAGGCACATTTGAGTATTATACTAAAAAAATTAAGAAATATGAAAGAAAAGTTACAAAAAAAGGGTAACAATGAAAATCAGGACCAAAAAAAAGGCACTGTCACATAAAAAATATAAAATATTATGACACACACAAAGATATATATATATATATATATATATATATATTTATATATATATTATCCATTTGAATTACCTTTATGTTGCTATCAATTTTATTTGTTAAATAATTTATTATTATTTTATTTTATTTTTTTTTTTTGTAAAAATATAAAAACACAACAATAATACTATAATATATATTTATATATTTATATATTTTGTAGTCTTATTTTATGTCTTGAATGTCATGTATATATCCTCGTTAAGGTGGTCATATAAGACATTGTTCAATATCTCCTCAGACGTATATTCTGGCAAATTGTCTATGCTCGAACATATGGATGCCCCTACAAACTGACGTAAGTTAGGAGAAATATTAGAAAGAAGAAAATGTACATTATCTTGAAAATTTTGTGGGAATTTTTTTTCATTTCTTAATACTTGAACAAATATTTGAGAAACCTTCGATAAAATACCTTTAATATTACTACAACCACCTACTAATAATATATTTGAAAATATATATGTTTCAAATATATTTATTTTTTGTACTATACTAGAAAATAAGGAATAAATATTTTGATCATATTCTTTTTCAAATAATATTTCACAAGCTTTATATCTAGTATAAGGATCTATAATTATATTATAATTATTATATTTATATAGTACATATTTATTACATGTCATATCATTACTATCCTTTTTTATATAACAATATTTTATTTTTATAATTTCTATATCATCATCTGTCATATTGTCAATAACGTTAATTATTTCTTCTAGAGGATATAAATTTAAATAATACTTAATATTATTATCATCATCATCTATATTAACATCATCTATATTATCATCATCTATATTAACATCATCTATATTAACATCATCTATATTATCATCATCTATATTATCACCATTTTTCTTTCCATTTTCCAAACATAATTTCATACCATCATCGATTGAAATTATATTTTTCCCTTTTTTATATCTTCTTATATATTGCTGCTTTAATAATTTTTTTATTTCTATATTAATATAGAAGCCTCCATTATGTATATAAGTATAATGATGATATAAAGGTACTCCATCCATTATTGGTAATATTCTACAATTAATATAGCCAAGGTCAAGAACTACACACGTTTTATAATTACATAAATATAAAGGAGATATTAAATCGTTAATATATGATATACAGGAATATTCAGGATTTTCTATAAGAGATATACAGAGAGCATATTTTATAATAGTAGGAATAAACATATTTAATACGAGTATAACTTTTTTTGATTTATTATTAGTTTTTATAATAATATTATGAAATATATGAAATATATATTCGTCAAAATATGTTCTCCATAAATATAAGTCTTGATTATATTTATATTCATAATGATATATCTTCATCTTATTATGTCTCTTTTCATTATCACAAAATTTATTTTGTTCATATATATTATTCTTATCACATAACACTTCTTCATTATTATAATCCAAAATATCACTACTTATGTATTTATCAAGACATTCATCCGTTGGATTATCCTTTGTTACTATTTTTATATCTTCTTTGGATTGATCCTTGCTTACATGCAACATATTTTGAGATTTCTTGTTTCCATATTGTTCTTCCCTTTTTCTATTTATATAATCCATCATTTCATTAGCCTTATAGGTGTCTTCAAAAAAATTATGAAATCTTTCATTGTATACAAAAAAATTTGGAGTTAAAAAAATGGATACTGGCTTGTGAAGTCCGCACATGCCTACATATGTGTATTTTCTTCCTACAAAAAATAAAAAAATAAATATATAAATACATATATATTGTAGACAAATAAAAAATATTCTTATGGATCTTAATATATATCAACATTCTATAAGGAATAAAATATATAGAAAAAAAAAAAAAATTCACTTTATACATTTTTATAGTATAAAATAAATACAGACATACATATATAATACATGTACCTATTTGTAAAACATAATATTTGTAATAATTTTCATTATCATTCTTTTGGAACCTATCCATTATATATTATATATTTTAAATTGTTGTTGAAAAAAATAAAAAATTAAAGTGTAACCAATAT
The DNA here is from genome assembly GCF_001602025.1 of Plasmodium gaboni. Classification (NCBI taxonomy): domain Eukaryota; phylum Apicomplexa; class Aconoidasida; order Haemosporida; family Plasmodiidae; genus Plasmodium; species Plasmodium gaboni. The sequence goes on along the minus strand of NC_031487.1, from coordinate 955,610 downwards.
TGTAAGGGAACTTATTACTTTTCTTTTTTTTTTTTTTCCTATGAACAAAATATGAATATTTATTCTTAACCAAAGAACATGAAAAGTGATAATAAATATAAATGAGAATGTTTCTATTTTTTTTTTTTTTTTTTATGTGTCCTTAAATATATATATTAATTTAATTATATAAGCACAAGAGAGTTATATTGATAGATTGAAATTTACATGATGATTTTAAAATATAAACATACATATATATATATATATATATATATATTTATTTATTTATTTACATTTTTATAATAATAGTATTTGTACCTATGGACAATTAACATTTTTTTTTTCTTCCTATTTTTATTTTAATTCTACTTATTACACACATATTAATCAAAAAATTTTACGAGCATCAAATTTTTTATGAACACCAATATTATTTTTTGTTTACTAATATAATTACCACCCGCAAATATAAATAATAATAAGAAGATATCGATATATATATATATATATATATATATATGCTATTTATAGGGAGAATAAATATTTTTTTTTTTTTTTTTTTTTTTAATATACATTTCTATTTTGAGATATGAATTGATTATCTCTTCATTCAACATAATAAATAACATGTTGTGACATATTTAATCACTTGAAATGATTAAATTTATTTTTTTACTTTTTATTTTTCCTCACTGAACTTTATATAATTATATATGTGTTCTTTAGGAGAGAAAAAAAAAAAAAAAAATATGACCTTAAACATCCATATAATATATATATATATATATATATATATATAATTAAGTGGCTTAAAGTAAAAACTACATTTACATATATATAAAATATATATTACTTTTTTATGTTTTATTTATTTATTTTATTTTTTTTTTTTTTGGATTATTAATTTTGAATTTGTAAGACATTATAAAAGCCATACGTATAAATAATAAGGGATATATTAAGAAATTTATATTTAGAAATGTTTATACTTTTACATATAATATATATATATATAATTTTATTCCTTAGGTATGATATAATATTCCCTTTTTGATTTTTGTTTTTTTTGTTTATTATTTTATAAATATATATATATATATATATATATATATATATTTATTTATGTACATTTAGTTTTATGTTTTTTTTTTTTTTTTTTTTTTTTTTTTTTGAAAGTCCTACTTCCCTTGTTTGAAATACATAAATTAACCTCAAACATATATCAACAAAATGTTTATGTTTCTCAATTTTATTAAAATTTAATATATATATATATATGTATGTGTAATATATATATATATATTTATTTATTTATTTGCCTGTGGTACATATAATATTTACACATATACATACATTTATAAATGTTGAAATATTTATATACTTTTATTTATTTATTTATACATATGTTCCTTGCCGTAAAAAAATGGTATATGCTGTCATATTAAAAGACCAAGTTGATGATAATATTCTTAAAAGAAGAAAACACTCAAATCATAAACATGTGATATATAATACAAGTACGTGTCATCAAAATGATACATGGACATATATACCTCCAAATGATGATATAGAGAAAAGGAATATAATAAAAATTGAGAAAAGAGAAAAATCAGAAAAAAAGAAAAAGGAAAGAAAAAAAGAAACCTCTAACATTGTTGGAACGAACAATAAATATTCCATATTAAATTATTTTGATTTAAAAAAGAAAGATAAAAAAAAAGAAAATAAGAAAGAGGATCTTATCAATAATAATTTACAAAACAAAGAAACGAATATATTTAAAGATAGCTTTTATAATATTCAAAATGATGTTAGTAACTCTAAGGATTCAATAGAAGAATATAATAAAGTGGTATTAAAATATATTAAAATTATAACAAAAGGAATTACAAATGAAAATATTATCAAAGAAAAAATATTGAAATTATTAATTCTATTAAAACATGAAGATATCTATTTGAAGAAATTTTCTAAAAAAATATTTTATCTTGAAATGAAGAGGAAATATGGTAAGGATTATGTGTTAATGAAAAAAAAAGAAGATAGAAAAAATAGAGCATATAATAATATATATATCAAGGAGAAAATATATATAAATAATATATATAATAATATATATAATAATATATATAATAATAATAATAATGATAATTATAATGTTAGGATAACGAAATATTATATTAACAACCATAATAATAATAATAATATATATGAATATAAAGTAACATATTGTAAACAAAATAATTTACTTTTTTTTCAATATTATGATGGTAAACAAAAATCATTTAAAATAAATCAAAATGCTTTCTATTATTTTTTATCAAATGATAATAAATTATTTTATGATATATCACATTATCAGTGCTTGAAAGATAAACATGATATAGAAGAAGAAGAGTATATTCAAAAAGACATAATATATGGACATAATAAAATATGTACAGATATTATGAATGACAATATGGGCAATCCTATATATACACAAATAAATAATAATAATGATATAAAAAATAAATATATATATACCTTAGAAAATGATATTCATCAAGATTATATTAAAGTTAATGTTATTGATATACAAAACAAAACAGACAATATACATTTCATTTTACCTTATAAACCTATTAGAATATTTTATTTAAATAATTTTCTCTTCTTTGTAAATATCATAAACAAATCTAAAAATTTAAAATATTTCAATTATTCTATTTATAATAATAATTATAAGGATCAAATTCGAATAGTTTATGTCTCAGCCATTCATCCCTTGTTTCATAATATTATTGTAGATAAAAATAATCTTTCTTTATTTAAAAAATGTAAATATTTTTATGAAGAAGAAAAATTATTTATATGGACAGATAGGTCTTTGTCAAAAGAAGAGGGAAAAAATAAAAATAAAAATAAAATAAAAATAAAGAACCCTATGAATCAGATACCAAATATGAATATTATACATATTAATACAAATACAAATATTTGTATAGCATATGAAAATACAACAGAAACATATTTATTCTTTCATATTTCTTTGGATATTATAAAATATAATAATCAATATTTAGAAAAATATTTCAAGCAAGAAGAAAATATGAACCATTTTATTACCTTTCATCATTTCTTAAGTATAGAGTCAAATAATTTTATCTATAGAGAAAAAAAAAAAAATCATAAAAATCAAAAATATAAACATCTCGTGTTAAATAAAATTAATTTTAATACGGAGACATGCTCACCTCAAATTATTCTTACCAGTGGGGGTAATAAAAGTATACAAAATAAAATAAAATTATGTGTATATGATAATAATAATAATTTATTATTTCTTATACCTATATATCATAAATATGTAAAGGATAAAATAAAAATTATAAAAAATGTCCTAAATTTTTCAACCATTTCTATGTGTAATAATATCAATGATTTTTATTATTTTCCATATAACCTATCTGTACCTATAAATAATAAAATAAATACAACTCACCTAAAACTCAAAATTAAAAAACTAAACCCTGAACAAACTGTTGTTAATGTCTCAACATCAAATGAGAGACACATATATTTTTCAAACATTTTAAAAAAAAAAATGGAAATATTAAAAAATAAAGAACATATGTATAATCTAGAAGATGTGTCTTCATCAAATGATGAAAAAAAAAAAAAAAAAAAAAAACCATGTGATCCACATTATAATTATATTTTTTCATCTGATAAAGATAATAAAGAGAATAATAATAATAATAATAATAAATATGATACTATTATAAATATTAATCAAATGAATAATTTTATAATAATTCTAAATAAAAATGGTATGTTATATCTATTATGTGATGATATTTATATATCAAGTATTTATTTATATAAAAACACATCACAAATATATAATATGTATGATTCCAGTTTATCAAACCTAACAATAGATACAATAAATTATAAAAATAATTCTCTATCTTTTGAATCATATAGAGTTCATATAAATATCTTACCAAGAAATATATCTTTAAAAATTATGTTAATATTTTTTTACTATTATATATGTAAAAAAATATGTATGCAGTTCTTCACATTATGTATATATGAATGTAGAAATGATAGAATGAAGAATGACACTAATATAAGTGGTAGAGCTAATATATTTCACTTTATAAATATAGATATATATTCATTATGTAATAAAACCCAAAACTTAATAAAACCTAAATGTGAACATACGAAGGATACAAATAGTCAAATATTTATTCATAATAATAATAGTAATAGTAAATGTAGTAATATAAAGAGTATAGATAAACAATGCCATTCGAAGGAACATATTTATAATAATAATAAAAAAAAATACATTTATGATAAAGATACTAATGGCACAAAAAATAAATTCAATCAATCTCTTTTTTTGTCACAAGAAGAAAAGAATTATAATAATAAGGAAGAGGATACATTATTTTTTATGAATCATATAAATTACAATGAAATGATCGATATGAATTTCTTAGATGTTGAAAATATCGAACATATAGAATTTTGTAGATTTATATATCTGTTCCTTTTAATTTGTGTTGATAATTTAAAAATGTATAAAAAAATAGAAAAATATTTATATATTAAAAAGAAAAATATAAATACTCATCATTATGTGGAATATCAACAATCTAAATATAATTGTTTTGATTTTGATAACGATCATAATATTTTATCAGATGAATATTCTTTGTCATCATCAGTTTTTAATACTAGTACAACATGTACTACTGAAAGGTTAATAAGTAAAAAAAAAAAAAAAAAAAAAAAAAAAAAAAAAAAAAA
>NC_031487.1:937016-950786 GCF_001602025.1 Plasmodium gaboni | reverse complement strand
AAATGACCATATTCATAATAATTATTATAATATAATAAAAAAGTTTATAAAATATTTACATATAAAATATACACATATTTATCAAAATAAATATTTAATACTTTATTATCTACATACTTTTTATGACGAAATTTCTATATATGAATATATTGATCAAAAAATTAAAGATGATATAGCATTAATAATTATTATATTGTCTTATACTATCCATTTATATAATTTCATATTTTATTATATGAACAAATTAAGTGCATACAAAAAAACACGTATGACATATTTTTATAGACATGTATGTAAAAAATATTTCAAAATTGAAATTAATAAAAAATACAATTCTCATATATCTCTTATAAAAAATAATTATATATTAAATCATAACGAAATACAAAATATAAAATTGGAATCACAAAATGTTAGAAGCAAATTTATTTGTAATAATGATGTGTCTTATTCACAACATGATCAATCATTTTCAAACAGGAATAATATATCAATAAAAAAAGCTAATATAAAAAAAAAGAAACATATACATCTTTCAAAAATTATAATACAGAATAAAGATAATATGAAATCAAAAAGAAATAAGGAATATACATTTAAAAAATATTTATTTATAAATAATTATATTAAAGAGAAATTTAGCAAATTAGATAATGTTACAAATATATTTGATATCATATATAATATTTTATATACTAAAGAAAAAAATTGTGAACAGATAAATTATAATATAGATCATTATATAAATGATTTATATATTTTACAACACAATGAACTATTATCAAACAAATTAAAATTAAAATTAAAATATGAATATTATATAAAAGAAGTGCAATATATTTTTAATATACTTAAGAAATATCATAAAATAAATAATCAACAAGAGAAATATTATCATCCATATTATATATATGATAGAAATAATAATATATCTCTTAATAAAAATATGAACTTATTACATATTCATAATATAAATACTTGTTATGAAAAATTCTATTCATTTAAAAATACTATTCTTTATAATGAACAACTAAAATTTTTATTTTATTTCCATTCCTTATATTTTCCTTTAAAAAATTTATTATTTATATCTTTTATTAATTTATTTTTTCATAAAAATATAGAAACAAATATATTGAAGAATCACTTCTATCGTAATGTTTTTAAAAATGAAATGGACGTTATATATGTCTCTATGTCAAAATTAAATTTTATGAAAAAAACAAAACAAAAGCTTATTCATTCAAAAGTAAAAAATGAGGTTATATCATTAAAAAGATATAATATGTATGAAAGGGGTGTAATACATAATAATAAAAAGATATACAATAAATACAAAAATATTAATATTATAAATAATAATAATATTAATAATAATAATATTAATAATAATCATGATGGTGGTGGTGTTGATAAAAATATATTCTTAACATACTTACATTTATATAAAAAAAATAATATATCATTATATAAACAGAATTTAAAAATTTTTGATAATTTTAACTTAACTCATATAAATTTTATAAATATATTATTTAACTTTATATTTTATGAAAATATATATCTAATTAATATATACCTATATTACATATACTTAATATATAATTCACAAATGCAAAAAAAAAAATTAATTTGTAATAATAAATATTGTAAAGATAATACAACAAATTATAAAGAAGAACAAGATAAAAATAAGTGTCATGTTGTAACAGATGAAAATGATATAATAATAAATAATAATATATATAAACGTATATATAAAGAAACACTTTCACGTCAAAATAATATGCCACATATATATGTAGATACTACTAAAAAAGAGTATGCAAAAAAAAATGGTTTTTTTTTAATTTGTGATGATGATAATAAGAATAGAAAATATTATTCATTAGATAAAGAACAAATGATACATATAAATATGATGAATTTATTTGATTCGTTTAATAACTTTAATTTTAAAAATATATTTTTTTATATTAACATAAATCGTGAAGATCTTTATCTCAATAAATGTCTCATATCTTCAAATGAGAAATTAAAAATAAATTTGTATAGAATCATAGATATTTTGAATGAATCACATTATAATAATATATTTAATGGTATTCATAAAAATTATTGTATGAAAAAAAAAAGAAACAAATACCAAAAAAAAAAAAAAAATTATGATCATATGAATAATTTAAACGATACAGACCATATAAACAACAATAATAATGATAATAATAGTAATAGTCATAATAATAATAATAATATTAATAGTAGTAGTATCAGAAGCAGTAGAAATAATTATATTGAAAATAATATGAATAATAGTAATCACAATAATAATCACAATAATAATTATAATAATAATTATCATTATGGTAATATAAATTCTACTTGTAAAAAGAAAGTCGAAATAGTTCAAAAGAGTTATTTAAGTGATTATAAAATATTAAAAGATTGTTGTTTCTTTTTTGATACATTTAAAATGGACAGAAATATTTCTACTTGTTATTTTCCAAGGAATAAAGATCCTGTATTAGTTTATTTAAATAATTTTCATAATTATTATTTTTCAAAGTATTATAAAAAAAGAAAAATGCATTTATTAAAAGATAAAGAGGAACTGACAAATGAAAAGAATGATTTAATAGATCTTATTGATATGTATAATACTTCAGATAGTTTAGAAAGTGCATATATACATAAACATAAATATAATAAAAAAAATGTAAATAAATATTTAAAAAAAATAATAAAAATGTTGGAATTAGAAAAATTAGAAGAAAAACAAATTTTATTAGATATAAAAAGAAATGATAATTTAGATAATAAAGTTTTAGATCTTATACATTTATATTATATATTTGAAAAAATATATAAAATGAAATATTTATCAATGTTTCATATTAATCATATAAATATTTTCCATATACTTAATTCTATACATTATGTTCCAAATATTAATTTTAATATTAATTATTATTTATATGTATATTTATATCAATATAAAAATAATAATACAAGGTTTAGTCATAATCTTTCATTTCATAATCATGATACTAATTCTTTAAATAGATTCTCACATACTAATAATACTGATATTTTAGATACATCCAATCATATATCTGCTAATGGATATATGAATCAATTTAATCTTCAATCTAGAAATCGTGCAAGTCATACAAATAGAAATGATACTAATACGAGCATTAACAATCCATACCCCCATGATAACTATAATATTCGTAATAATAATAATAATAATAATAATTATAATTTTAATGAGCCCTCTGAGGTTACTATGTTTAATAGGCGCTTGCGTGAGTTTAATAATTACTGGGACCCTCCCACGAGCGACAATCAAAATAACAATGATAATCAGAATAATCAGAATAATCATGATAATCAGAATAATCATAATAATCAGAATAATCATAATAATCATAATAATCATAATATTCATAATAATCATAATAATCATAATAATCAGAACAACACTAGGATAGAAAGACATGCTAGCATGAGACACGTACCATCTAATAATTCACGAAATAGAAGGATCACGAACAATCACAATGTTACAATTAATAGAAATACATATGTCTCAAGTGTATCACCTAGTATCAATAATAATAATAATAATATATCTGTCAATGGAAGGAATTATTTAGACATGTATAGGAATGATTCTATAAATAATAATGACAATATAAATGATCATCTGGAAGATAGGAGTCCACGTATTAATCGTCTAGAAAATAACTCACACTATGATATAAATCAAAATGGTTATATGATGGGCAATCCCAACAATAGTAATATATATAATAACAATGTTTATGATAATAATAATAATTATTATCATTATCGAAGGAGTAGTCATAATAACAACTCTGGAAGTTTTTTTGAAGAAACACAAAACTTCAACATGTTTAATAGACATCATAGGAATCATAGTCATCCTTTACATTATGAAGATAAATTGAAGAAATTGAAATATAATATAAAAAAAAGAAATAAAAGAAATATTAAAAAAATAGAACTTAAAGTAAATGATCTGTTGAACTCATTAAATGTTCACATAAAAACTGATAAAATGGAAGTTATTTTTTTATTAAATAAATATTTTAAAAAATTAAATAAATATAAAAAATTAGTAAGACATTTTAATACTATTGGTATTAAAGAATTTAGAAGAAAAATTGGTGTACCCTCGCATTCTCAAAGTACCGATTTTTTTGATAATGTTTATTTAAATAATAATCATATGAATAATGGTTCTCAGAATAATTTTCTTTTCTCACGTGATTCTTTTAGGCAGAGTAGTGTAATACAGGATATAAATGAAGAAATGTATGTGAACGATCAAAATGTAAGTTCAGAGAGTTCCTCAACAATTCAAGAGAGTGATTATAATAATAATAATAATTACAACAACAATAATAATAATAATAACAATAATAATAATAATAATAATAATAATAATAATAATGTTAGTCGTGAGGGTGAATACTTGTCGAATAATATTTGTCATGATAACTGCTCGCCAATAGAAAAAGAAGACACAAATATTAATTATAATAATAATAATAATAATGATGATGATGATTATTATTATTATAACAATGGTGTTTATAAATCTAACTCTTGTTACATAAAAAATTCGAATAATGTTCATATGAATGACTCTTCTAATGATGAATTTTATTCAAACAACTTTTTATATACACCTAATAAAAGTATAGAAAACGAATCGTATAATAATTATAAGACAAATGATATATCGTTTGATAATGTTAATGGGTCGTCTAGTTTTAATCTTTCTATAAATGATAGAAGAGATAGTCAAATATCTTTTTTTAATTATGATACTAGTAGAAATAATAATAGTTATGGTTTAACATATAATCATAGATCTAACAATCATCAAATGAATATTGGAAGAAGAGATAGTAGTATGTCATTTTATATGAATAATTTTAGAGATTCATATAATAATATAAATGAAAATAATATAAGACCATATAATTATAATCATATATCTAATAATAATGGTGTTTTAACAAATTCGTATGTATATAATAGATTATCTATAAATTCTTTAAGTGTTACAAATAATATAATAGACATCAATAATAATGATAATGATAATCATTATCGTCATAATAATAATAATCATCATAATAATAATAATAACAATGTTTATGATCTATCTTATAGTAATAATAATACACCAATTGAACAATTTGTTCATATAAACGGAACAACAAATTATTTACATAAAAAATGTAGTAATAAAAAAATTGATTATTTTGATTTTACATTTGATAAATTAAAAAGTATAAAATTTAATAATTTTGTAAATGCAAAAATTAAAAACTCTTTTAAATTACAATGTTCATTATGTCAAACCATATTATATAAAAGAATTGATCTATCTACATATGCAGATACAAATATTGAAGAATATAATAATAATAATAATAATTATAACACCAATTTTATAACATTAATAAATATTATTAATAATGAAAATTATTTATACAAATTTTTAAATAAAAATTATAAATATTGTGGTACATATTATCTTGCAGGTTTTATTTATGGATTAGGTTTATTACAACTTTTTAAAAATATAAAAATATATCTATTTATACAATATATATTAAAATTTAAAAATAGATGCTTATATATATGTTCCTTATTAGGCTTATCCTTATCACTAATTACTTCTCAAAATAAAGATTTAACTACCATATGTCTAAAATCCATATTTAAAGAAATATTTCATCATCAAAAAATTAATTATGAACATCTTATATTCTATTGTTTGAACGAAAATAATGATAATCACCAGTCGCACATGTCAAGAGATCATAACATTATATATGAAACGAGGCCGAACAAAAATAATTATATATCACCCCCTCAATTAAGTAATAATAATATTGACTGTAATGAAACATATAATAATTTTAACAAGCATGTCAAATGTGATAATTCGTCTAGTGAACATTTATATAGCCATCATCATACTAATAAAAAGAATTCTAATATAAATGCCCATCTTAATAATAATTATAATAATAATAATTATAATAATTACAATTATAATAATGATGACCATTCACATAACAACTCTTGTAAACGAAAAAGGAGCCATAAAAATTATCTCAATATGATTTTTTCAAAAGAAAATGAATACACACAGGATGATAGTAGTTCAAGTATTTTTATTACTAGTGATACAACAAGCTCCAAAAATATTTTAGATAGAAATGTAGGAAGCTCAACCATAAACAACAGTAATATTATTCCAAGTAATGACGATATGTTAATACATCAATTAAATACAAGCATAAGTAGAAGTGATCATATTATAAATGATGGGAGAAATATTCATCATATAACAAATAATAGACATAATAATACAGATCAGAAAAAAGAACATTGTCAAGAAGACAATGATATAATGTTCCTTCAAAATAATAATAATGATTCCCTTAATAATGATGATAAAAAAAATGAATCTATTAATATTCTAGATACATATGATAATATTGATGATATATATGCAGATCTATTAAATATTTCTATAAATAATTCTTTATCTTCAGATATTTCAAATTTAGATGATACTCATAATAATAATAATAATAATAATAATGCATGTAATAAAAATGTAAAAACAAAAAAAATCGAAAGAGAAAATAAACGTAGATGGAGAAAAATGAAAAAAAAACATATAAAAAAAAAGATTTATCTAGATAATTTAGTATTAAGTAGTAATTTTATATGCTTAGGATATTTACATATGAATAGTCATAATATATGCTTAACAAAATATATATTAAAATGTTTAGAAAAAAAAAATTTAACCAAATTAAATTTATTATCTATGTTTTGGTCAGTTGGATCTATTAACTTTCAAAATGGTAATATATTTAATAATATTATTAAAACATTATTTTTTTTTATTAATCTTAATATACCATATAAAGTTCATAAAAATAATCTTATCAAAAATTTCTCATTAAAAAATTTAAATCAAAATGATATATCATATGATATTATCTATATGATGATATCTTCAGCACTCTCAATTTCCTTAACATTTTTTAAAACTAATAATATTCATGCATGCAATATGATTTTTATACCTACACAAATAGATCATACTTATTATTTTAATTATTATGAATTAATGGTAAAGGTATTTACAAGAAATATGATCATGTTTGATTTTATAGAACTGTCACATGAATATATACTTTCAAATTTGCCAACATTTTTAAGAATACTTCCTTCAGATTTAAAAAAAAAAAAAATTAAAATTAAAATAAATAATAATCATAATAATAATAATAATAATAATAAATTAAAAAAATACAACCATGAAACAAATTATCATCATAAAACAAATTATCATCATAAAACAAATTATAATCATAATACATGTAATAATTCTGCAAAAAATTGTACGAATCATTTGACTGAAGAATCTTATGAAAAATTATATGTAGCAAATAATAAATTACCATATATACATCTTATAAATAATGATGGTAATTTTAAAGAAAAAAATGTTCAAAATAAATATGTATTTAAAAATGGTCATATTAATTTATCACATCCATTTATATATAATGAGATGAATAAAACATATACAAACGGTTGTTATTTTGTTCTAAGAGAAAATAATTACGTTACATGTTATAATAAAAAAATGAATCAACCAGTAGATAATTTTACTTATTTCTTTCATGGTCTTAATCATACACAACACGATGAATTTAATCATAGCGAATATGAGGAATATACATGTCAAAGTGACAAAGAAAAAAATAAAAACAATAAAAATAAATATGTAGAAGAAGATCAATATGAAAATCAACATATAAATCTTAATAATAATAATAATAATAATAAATATATACATATGTCTTGTCATACAAAAGATATATATATAAATAAAAATTCTTCAAATGTAAAACATATAAATTCTTCTTCCCTTACAGATTCAAATATTGATCATATAAATTATCAATATAAACAAAATATGAAAAAAGAAAAAAAATATTTTAATCCTTATTGGAATAATAAAAATGAAGAACATAAACAATTTTTTAAAAATCCAACCTTAATTTATAATTGTGAAATGCTAAGATATTATATCATCATAGGAGTACTACAAGCTATGAGCTTAAAATTTTTATCAACACACAATGAAAAATTCAAAGAAATATGTTTCGATTATATTTCTTATTTTCAAAATATTAATAATAATATAAATTGTACCAAAAAATTACAAAAATTATATAAAAAAATTAATTATCTTGTATATAAAATCAAAGATAATGTCAAAAGAGAAAATATCATACGTCTAATTCCAAATCATCAAAATTTATTTATACCATATAATTATAATTTATTAAATAATGACCTGAACGATTCAGGTAAAAATAATACACCACTACAAAATAAAATAGACAATTTTGATAATAATAATAATAATAATGATAACCTTTTAAATTATGAACATTATAAATTTTCTCAATCAAAAATACAACAATCAAATACTCCTACTCAAAGGGGTATGAAAAAGGAATGGAATGATACAAGTTTGATTGCACAATCGAATGATATTTTTATAAATGAAGAGATAGAGGAAGAGGAGGAAAAAAAAACATCAAAATCAAAATCAAAATCGAAATATAAATCTAAATCTAAAGCAAAATCAAACTTTAAAGCAGATGAACAAAATAGCAATTATCATTATAATAAAAATTATGCCATGCATTATAACAATGATATTATCTATGAACAGACCTATAAATTAATTTTGAAATATGTTGAAAAAATTAAAAAAGTTCGTAAATATTTAGAAATGAATAATTACAAAAGTCAAAATAAAAAATTTATAAATTCTATTATAATAAATAATCTTAAAGGGAATGATGATTTTTCATGTATGCACAAAATAAAAGAACAAGATATTAATGATCTTATTAATTTAATTTATCAATGTCTATCCTTTGTTTTTGTTGGTAGTTGTGATCATATATTAAATAAAAAAATAAAAAAAAAAATAAATAATATAATTAATGTAAGAGATAAAAATTCAAATAATCTTTATTATTATTATTTAGGATATATTAATTTAGGACATGGCAAATTTGTATTAAAAAAACAAACAAATATATCTATATGTACATTATCTTTAATTTTATTTAGTTTTTTCCATATTTATGATTTATCATCTCATTTTTTAATACATCTTATTGAATATTTATATGTTCTATTAATTCAAAATAGATTTGTAAAAACATATGATATTACCAATCATCATTTTATTAGCTTACCTATCCATATTATATATAAACAGGAACAATCATCATATATATTAAAACCATATTTTACTAAGAAATATCAATTAATAAAAATCATAACTAATCCTCAAAGTAATCAAACATATTATTTATACAAAAATTTTAATCTTACATTTCATAAGAAAATTATAAAAAACCCATGTGCCATACCTTTAGTTGATGTAATCAACATATCGATATTTAATGAAGACTACTATGAAGTAAGTCTAACAAATATGAACACATCCAATGATCTTATAAATACATATAATCATTCAATGTCTGATCTAATTAGTAATATTATTAGTAAGGGAATTTTATTTGTAAAAAAAAGAGAATGTAACAATCAATATTCATCATATTATAATAATTCAATATTATTAGATAATACCACTCTTCATATGTCTGATGAAAAAAATATATATTCATATAATAATAAAAATTGTAACCATATAAACGATAAAATAAACGATTCAGATTCTATAAAATGTATAGATACTTATAAGTATCAAAACAAAGAGGAAAAAAAAAAAATAACAAATGAAAATTTATTAAATGATATAAACAAACTTAACAAATATATAACACACACATGTCATCATATAGACAATACTATTAATAAGAACATACCTTTTGATATATACCAAATAAATAAGAATCATAATAAACAGATATTAAGAAATAAACTAGTTGAATTTAATAATATTAATACAAATCAATTAAATATATCCAAATTTTTATTGGAAATTATAAAATTTTATGATAAAAATTATTCTTTATATACCGAAGAAGCTCTATTATTATATCAAATTAAAAATACTTACATGAATCATAATATCAATGAAATTATCTTCCTAAAATATTATATAAAACTAGATGAACAAAAAGATAATGTCATACCTTCTAAAGATGATAATATTATATTTGAGCACAAGTTTGCAAAGCTCTTTTTATATTTTAATGAACAATTTAATAAAATATTTTTTATAATTAAAAATTATGATATCCAAAATGTGGACCATAATCAATGCGATATTGATACAGATCAGCAAACTGATATATATATAGATGATTCAAAAAAACAAACGAAAAAAGAAGAAAATATTAAAAAAATAATTAAAAACAAAAAACTCATTCAAAAAATATTTTTTTATCTATTAAATTATTATTATACTACAAAGGAACATATATCATATAAATATCAAAACAAAAATTTACCTTATCATAATGATCATAACACATATAATTTAATTTTGACCCCACCAATTGAAGATAATCAAAAAACGGAAGATAATATTCAAACAAAAAAAAGTAATATTAATAAAGAAGAAAAGGATTTAGATGAAAAATTAAATGACTATTCAAAATTTTTGGAAATGAAATATAAGGAACACCCACACATCGAAATAAAAAATAAACAATTACATCAAAACAGTTATTATAATTATTTTCCTGTTTTAATTATTAACAATATTTATAATAAAAAACAATTCAAAAATAATATGTATACTTTATGTTATAAAACAGGAGAAAAAAATGATATAAACTTTTTTCATGATATCAATAGATTATTAGTTCAATTTTCCATCAATCGAATTAATACCTATATTAATTCTCAGCTAGCCAAAGAAATGTATGATAAGTTTTATTATTTTTTATTAATACAAAATTTACATATAGACAAAAATATACCCTATTTATATATACTATCATATATATATAATTCATTCTATTCCTTTTATAACTTTTTCTATCAATATTGGAACAAAAATCATTTAAATAATTTTAATAAAAGGAAAAATGAACATGACCTCAATATACAAATAAATGAACAAATTAATAAAAAAGAAAAAAAAAAACCTGAACAGTTCAGAAAAAACAATATACAAAAAAAAAAAAAAAAAACTATATATGATTTACAATTCTTTGATTATTTTATAAATCATGAAAAAACAAATAAAAATAATGATATAATAATAAATCATAATAATATAAGGAAAGGATTACATAATAAGTGTGGATTCTCATCTACAAATAATAATATTGAAAAAAACAAAAGGGACGAATTAATAACTACTAAATGGTTCATATATGATGACAAGAAAAACAAAAATCAAAATAAACCAAATGAAAAAGTTATTTCATCAAATAATATACAAACGATTAATGATCAAAGAAGAAATAATATAAATATGCCATACAAGTTTATAAATAAATATAAGGTGGATAATTCATTTGATAATTTAAAAGATTTACAATGTTATAATTATGAATATCTAAAAATAATGGAAGGCATATATAAATATCACTATTCATTTCCAAATAGTAATAGTTTGATAAAATATTTGCCCTTTTTTAATAATGACTACTATTTTGTATATTTTTTTGAAAAAAATATTAAATTAATTAAAACAATTTTTATACAATATTATCATAAAGGATACATCAAAAGACCTATAATTTTTCATAAAAATATAATACCTGTAAGGACAGCAAATTATTTTATATCTTTATTTACACAATATTGTAACTTTCCAAGATATGATGTGTTTTGGAATTTATTACTTATTAAAAAGGAAATAGAAAATTTCCTCTTTATACCACAATATAGGAAATATTATGATTATAAATATAACAAGTACATACATTCATTGTTAACTATAAACAGTAGTTATGATAATAATAATAATATAAATAATTACTATTACATATTTAATAACTATCAGAAGATTTATAACATCAAAAGGTATTACACAATGAAGGGCAAACATAAAATTACAAGGAAGGAACCATTATTTATAATTTTCAAAAAAAATATAAATAAAATATTTAATACTACAAATTTTATCAATAATTTATATTATCGTTATAGGATAGATATAACACAAAGTAAATTCTTCAAATTTAATAAGAAGATATTTAAAAAGGATTTTCAAAAATATAAATTTTATTTATCTAATGAACATAATACTTATCATATGAAAAAAATAAAATCACATTGGATTTATAAAAAAATCAAACATAAAAAAATAAATAAAAAAAATTCTCTTTCTTCAATTAAACAGAAAAAAAAATATAAATCTGCATATACAACACATGCCAATTTAATATTAAAACATATTTTAAATATAATAAAAATGAATTTTAAAAATAAACCTTGTCAACTCAGAATATTTTTATTAAAAAGTTATATTGAAAACAATACATTCAATATATCTCAATTCTTTAAATATTGGTATGAGAAAAGTCAAAGCCTTTCTTACAAACTTATTGACACATCTCATATTACATTAAATTCAAAATATGTTCATTTGCTTTTTACAGATATTTTATTTTGTTTTTTCATAGGAAATTTATAAAAGAACTGTTAAAAATAAAGTTATACACATTTTTTTTTTTTTTTTTTTTTATAAATAATTAAAATTATAACATTTTTAATTCATCAGATAAATATTATATATATATATATTATATGTATATATTTTTTTTATTTTTTTATTAAAAAATACTTCTTTTTTTTTTAAAACCATTAAATTTTTTATTTTTTTTGAAATGTCAATTTTTGAGCATACTATAAAATTATTATAAATAAGTAAGATATAATTATATATTATATATATAATATTTTAATTATTCCAAAAAAAAAAAAGAAAGGCAAAAATATAAATACGAAATTATACCATATATATATTATATATATATATAATATATATTTTATATATAAAATATATTATATGATTTTCCCTTATCAATTTTTTTTTTATTATATGAATAATATAAAATATATAATATTATATATATTATTACATATTATTTTAAGGCTTTAATATTTAATATTTTACATAATTTTTATATAGGGGGTAACGTGTTTAAATATATTTTTCCTTGATATAAAAATATTTTAAAGGGAAAAAAAAAATATATATTTATATAATATATATATGTATATAATAATATGTAGGCTTGGGTATTCCCTTATTTATAATAATATTATTATGTAATATAAAATATAATTATATTATATATAACATATGATATATATATAATATATATATAAATAATATTACAATGTATTAATAAATTAACATATATATATATATATATATATATATATATATTTATTTATTTATTTTTAGGGATATTAACAATTTTATTTCTATTTAAATATATATATATATATATTTTTTTATATTATATATATATATATATTTATTATATATATATATATTTATTATACTTTTGTACCATATATATAATAAATATATATGTAATATGTAAATATTTTAAAAATTATGAAAATATTAAAATTTTAGATTCATTTTTTTTTTTTTCTTTTTTTTATAAGATATAAAATCTTTTTTTTTTTTTTTTTTTTTTTTTTTTTTCATTTACTTTTATATATTAATGTTTTTTT
>NC_031487.1:911873-936716 GCF_001602025.1 Plasmodium gaboni | reverse complement strand
ATATTAATTTTTTTTTTTTTTTTTTTTTTTTTTTTTTTTTTTTTTTTTTTTTTTTTTTTTTTTTTTTTTTTTTTTTTTTTTTTTTTTTTTTTTTATATAAAAAAAATAAAAAAAAAAATTATATATAATGACAAAAAAAAAAAAATTATAAAAAAATGGTAACAAAAAAAAATTGTGTCATATATAATGAAAATATAAACACAAATAAAAAATAAAAAATAAAATATATATATATATATATATATAAATATATATATATATATAATATATATAAATATATATATTTATTTATTTATATATATCATATCGTATAAGTTCTCTTATATTGATTATTAATAACAAGATGACTGAAATGCGAGTTAAAGCTGATTTGGGGGACTGCCGTTTTTATAAAAAAAAGTTCCCCGAAGTAGATGATTTGATTATGGTTAAGGTTAATAGAATTGAGGATATGGGAGCTTACGTTTCTATATTGGAATATAACGATATGGAAGGTAATAAATTATAAAAAAAAAAAAAAAAAAAAAAAAATATATTTTTATAAATATAAGAAATATATATATATATATATATATATGTTATATGTTCATATATATATTATTTATTTATTTTTTTTTTATTATTTTTCATCTGTGTCCCCTTGTGAAGGTATGATTTTAATGTCCGAACTCTCCAAAAGAAGATTCAGAAGTGTTAACAAATTAATACGTGTAGGTAGGCATGAAGTGGTACTTGTTTTAAGAGTCGATAGCCAAAAAGGATATATCGATTTATCAAAAAGAAGAGTATCTCCAAAAGATATAATAAAATGTGAAGAAAAATTTTCAAAGTCTAAAAAGGTACACCAGACCGTACGACATGTAGCTAAAGAACATGGTATTACTGTAGAAGAATTAAATGAAAAAGCTATTTGGCCATTATATGAAAGATATGGACATGCTTTAGATGCATTGAAAGAAGCTACTATGAATCCAGAAAATGTATTTAAAGGATTAGATATATCAGAAGAAATTAAAAATTCTTTATTAAAAGATATTAAACTAAGACTTACTCCACAAGCATTAAAATTAAGAGGCAGAATTGACGTGTGGTGTTTTGGATATGAAGGTATTGATGCTGTTAAAGAAGCTCTCAAAAAAGGAAAAGAAATATCAAATGATAAAGTTTCTATTAATATAAAATTAATTGCTCCACCTCAATATGTTATTGTTACTTCTTGTCATGATAAAGATCTTGGTATGTCAAAAATTCAAGAAGCTATGAAAGTTATAAGTGATAAAATTAAAGAATATAAAGGAGGTGATTTTAAACAACAAGGAGAAATATTAGTTATTGGAGGGGATGAAGAAAAACGTCTAGAAGAATTATTAGATAAGCATGATGGAATATCAAGTGATGATGATGATTATAATTCAAGTGATGAGGATGACGAAAATTCGAGTGATGAAGATGAAAATACAAGTGAAGAAGAAGAGGAAGAAGAAGATTAAATTATATCATAATAAAGGAAGAAATATAAATATATAAATATATAAATATATATATATATATATATATATAAATATTTATATATATATACAAAGTCATACCTTTTTGATATATTATATAAGAGGTTTTCTTTGTGTTACCAGCATATATGATTTATTTATTTTATCAACTTGTCATTTTTTTTTTTTTTTTTTTTTTATATACACATCATTTTTATTTTATGTGTGTGTGTATATGTTGTTCTTATAAATTTTAATTAAAATTTTTTATTATGTTATATATATATATATATATATTTATTTATATATATGTATATATATTCTTTAAAAATTATTAAACAAGTCATGTAAAATTTTTATAAAAAAATATAATATAATCTTAAAAAAAAATTACATTAAAAAATATAAAGACATGTTGAGCAAAAAGATCACAAAAAAAAAAAAAAAAAATATATAAGGTAAAATGAGACGATATATCAAGGTTCCATACAAAAATGTATATAATATATATATTTATATATATATAACCATTAGGTATAAAAAAATAGAAAGATTTACCTTATATTTAATTAAACAATAAACAATACTTTAAAATATATTTTAGCACAAATAAAAAAAATAGAAAATAAAATATAATATATAAAACAATAAATATATAAATATATAAATAAATATATATATATATATATATATATATATTTTTTTCATAAGGCACATTCAATATTTATGGGTAATTTTGCTTGAATTAAATTAAAAAAATTTTTTAGAATGAGAACATCTAATATTGCATATTCAACACTACTTGATGAAAGAGGTCTAAAATTCCAATTAATAATTTGGCATTCTTTATTAACTTGTTTTTCTGGAAATAATATTTTCCCAAAGAATTTGACAGAATAACTCATATTTTTTTTAAGATATGGAAATGAATATTTCAAATGATCATAATATTTATTATATATATATTCTAAATTATAATATTTATGTATACAACTATATATACCTATTTTATTACATGTTTTACATTTTATATTTAAAAGATCATTAATTAATTTATTATTATTTTTATATTTTATAAAATAATTTACTGGGAATATATTTTTATAGCTTATATCATCATATAAATTATCGTTAACTTTTATATTACGTGATTCTTCTTTTATCTTATCATATAAATTAAACAAATTATTATTACAACTATAACTACTACTACTACTACTATTATTATTATTATTATTATTATTATTGTTGTTGTTGTTGTTATTATTATTATTGTTGCTGCTGTTCATATGATTTGTATTATTTGTATATCCATATACATAACTCCTATTATCATTTCCAAGTATATTATTTCCACTCGACATATTGTCACCACTATAATTTATTGTGTAATCATGTATATTCTTCATTATTTTTTTTAATAATACAGCATTATCATTCCTCTTAATATTATTATTATTTGTGTGGTTATTATATATATGCATAATATCATTATATGCACTTATATTCATATTTTTATTTTTCATTCGCTTTTCTTCACTATCCATATCGCTGTCATCAATTAATATATTTTTATATTTTTTACATACTAACATATTTAAAATATCATAGTATTTTCTAAAATGTAACATATCATTATTTAAAAAGGCTACACCGATTTTTATAATATTTTCATCTCTAAACAAATCAGATATATAATAATGAACATAATAATTTTCAAGGGATATACTCTTCACATCAATAATATATGAGAATATACTATCTTTTAAAGCTATCTGAAAAATAGATATGATAGGGCTCTCTCTAAATACAGCACATTTCCATTCAGCATCTATAAAAAGTATCTTTTCATACTTTTTTATTTTTTCATATAAGATATAAAAATCTTTAAATTTATCTACAATAACAACATCATTAAAACAAGATCCTAAATCGTTTATACATATATAATTCTTTTGACAACAACATGATCCTTTTATTTTTATTAAATAATCAAACGAACTTTTTATAATTTCTGAATGGATCTTTTTTAATATTTTAAACATATCAAAATATTTACATAGATCACTTATTTTATATATTCTATTCAAAGACTCAAAATATATATCCTCTTCATTTCTAAATATAAAATATTCTTCATTTATTATATTACATTCATTTTTTAAAAACCACATAATATTACTACAACTTGATATACACACCAAACTGTAATTATTATTATTATTATTATTGTTGTTGTTGTTCATATTATTGGGCTCTATGGTCGTCAACATATTTTTGTTGCCATCCCTACAATCGCATACGAAATATTCTCCTTCAAAATATATATCATTATTATAATAATTATAATGAACACATGTGCTATACATATTATTATACATATTATTCATATTATTCATATTATTCATATTATTTGCACTGTTTATATAATTACCAACAGTGTTCAGATTGCTAGTGTTATTATATAAACCACTTGTTGAATAACTCATTTTCTTACCCTTCTTATTCTTATAAAATAAATAATAAAATGTTTTAAAATCAGAATCTTCCAAGTTCATATATAAGGGATATAAGAAATAGATACACATGATACAAGATTCTTTATTCTTTTTTTTTAATAAAGAATTAAAATATATTTTTAAATATTTTGGATTGTCATATAAATAATATATAATATATTTTTTATCAAAACTACTTAATAAATAATTATATGATTTATAATTTAAATAAAAAAATAAGTTAGGGAAATGTAATAATTCATAATTAAATATCTTAATTAATTTTATAGCATATTTTATATTGCCATTTATAATTCTTTGTTTTATTAATTCTAACTCTAATGTTGTATCCCCTTTACAAACATTTATAACATTAGAAACTCTACAATCATTCATAAACATCTCATTCAAATTTAAATTATAAGATATATTTATTTTTAAAGGATATATATTACTATTTATGAAATTTATATTCTTAATATTATCTACATTAAAATATTTATCAATATTATTAAATTCATTTATTCTATATATATTATATTCATCTATATTATCATAAATATTCAACTCTTTATTTAATAAAGAATGGGATACATTTCTAATCATATTTTTATATATATCATCTTTATAATCTTCATTCTTTAAATTCATATCTTTTTTAAAATATATTTCATTTAATTTCTTATCCTTCATATTAGATTCTATTACATCTATATTGCATCTATTAATTATATTATTTCCATTCCCTTCATTTTCTTCATTTGCATTATATAAATCAAAACAACCATTCTTCAAAAAATTATTATATTTACAATTATTTTGTTTGTAAGTAATAGAGCAATCTTTTAAATTAGCATTATTTGTTTCTATATTACTTAGATCATTTATATTATCATTAAGATTAAAAAAATTATTTTTTGAATAAACCAATTGGTCCTTTGAAAAAGAACTATTTTGAAGAGTACTTTTATTATTATTATGAAAATTATGTATGTCATTGTTTTGTTTTTTATAAATGGTGATTATATCATCTAAGAATCTAAAATTAATATCGCTATTTTTAATATTATCACTATGGTTATTGTTGCAACTATTAATAGTATTACTACTATTAATACTATTACCACTATTAATACTATTAACACTATTAACGCTGTTACCATTAATTATTCCATTTGTTGTATTATTTATAACATTATTGTTACATTCAATATTTTTATATATCTTATAATTTTCCTTAAGATTTTTATTGGCCACATCATTTATTAATATATAACGATGTATATGAAATTTACTTATAAAGAAAATAATATTTGGATTATATTTATTCATCTGACATATATATATATAACAACTTAAATCTAAATATTTATTTGGTATTTTTAAATTATATTTTTCTAATAATAACAAAGATAATTTCATATCTATTAAAATTAAATAAGATATAAACATACAAATATAATCATTTACAAAATTACTTATTCTTATTTTTCCTTTATAATACTTCTCTATTTCATATTGTTTACATGATGATAATAATCCATTTATATGAATATTCTCTTCTTCATCATTTTTTATATTATATAAATAAGTACTATCTTGTCTCATATTATTATTATTTTTAATAACCGAATTATTTATAGATTCATCTAATAAATTATTTTTTTTCTTTTTACATTTTTCATCTATACTATTTTTCGTATTTGTTTTCTCCCACTCTTCTAGAGGATGTGAAAATTTTATCTTATGATAATCATCCCCATCAATATCGTTTTTATTTTTCTTCTCATCTACATTTAGTTCCTCCATAAACAATTCTTTGCACTCATTAAATAATACATGGTCTATATAATTTTTAAGCATCACAGAAATCTTTTTCTTTTCAAGGTTATTTTTTTTATTGATAAAATCGATAAGCCCTGATAAATTGAATACAATGATATATTTCTTCTTAATATTATTATTGTTACTGTTACTATTATCGTAGTTGTTATTATTGGTGCTGTTACTATTATTATTATTGGTGCTGTTACTATTATTATTATTGGTGGTATTACTATTATTATTATTGGTGGTATTACTATTATTATTATTATTATTGTTACTATTATTATTATTATTATTACCACCTAATATATTTTCCACATTATTATTCTCATGCATACACTCATCAAAACATAAACAATAATTATTTATTTTACGATAATTCTTTTTTATATTAACATAAAAAAAATCAAACACAAAATTTACATACAAATACATCCAAATATATACTTTAAAACTTTTCATGTTTTTCATTTTGTTATATAAATTATCCAGGTGCTTCTTTATCTTCTCATATTTTATTTTTCTTTTCTCTTTTGAAATAATATGATCATAGGAAATTATACCACCTAATTTATTTTCACCACTTAAATTTTTTTCACCACATAAATTTTTTTCACCAAATAAATTTTTTTCACCACATAAATTTTTTTCACCACATAAATTTTTTTCACCAAATAAATTTTTTTCACCACCTAAATTTTTTTCACCACCTAATTTATTTTCACCACCTAAATTTTTTTCACCACCTAATTTATTTTCACCACTTAAATTTTTTTCACCATCTAACGTCTTATCATCTCTAAATATGTCATCCGTGCCATATACATCATTTTCATCGTCACCATAAATATTATTAACACATTGAATAACTAATTTTACGCTGTGCAGACTTATATCTAAATTATCTTTTAAAATAAAATTTTTTTTATACTTCTTTTTAAAGGCAATATATCCCTCTCGAGAATTATTTATTATTTGTAGATACTGTTCATTCTGAGAACTATATTCCCTCTTATTATTATTACAAAATAAATATTCATTTATATATGAACATTTTTGTATTATATTTTTTTTTATATTACACATATGAACTGTCTCCATATTATTTATTTTTTGTTTTGCTTTTATATCTACAAACGAGGATGAAATAGAAAAGATTTCTTGCATTTCTTTATTTTTTTTGATCATGTAATTTTTAAAAGATTCTTCTATATACTCATTAAATATATATACAGAATTATTATGAAGGTTAAACAATTTATTACATATAATTTTAAGATTACATATATAATCATATATTATATAATTTAAAAACTCTTCATTGTCATCAAGAATATTTACATTAGGATTTATATTATTATAATAATCTGTCCATATATAACTTTTTCTTTTTTTATCATCTATAATATTTATATTATCATCAACCATCTTTATATTCTTAAGATCATTAGATATATAAGAATAATATTTGCAAATAGTATATTTAATGTTGTATACCCATTGAAATAAATTATAGGAACATATATTATTATTTTTTATAATTTTTATATTTTCAATTTTAAAGAATTTATAAAAACCAAACACATAACACATGATGCCAAATGAATATGTCACGTGACATATTTCTTCATATGTTTCATTTAATATAATATAATCATCATTTAATATTTTATATAATATATTATTTTCTTTACATATATTAATAATATCATAAATTATATTCATCTTTTTTTGTTTAGATAAAAAACTTATATTATCTTTTTTTGTTGAATTAAAAAAATTTGTATAATCATCAAATGGTATATCATCACAACCTTCTATTAAATTATCGTGAATGGGTTCATCAGGACTTGTTTTTTTCTTCCCTTGTTTCTTTGTCTTTTTCTTACAATTATTAATATTACTATTAAAAATATTGTCATTATTTAATATATTATCATTATTTAATATATTGTCATTATTTAATATATTATCATTATTTAATATATTATTGTGATTCATTTTGTTGTCTCCTTTATTCTTATCACACTGTTTATTATCCTTCTCAATTTTATTCTCTTCCACATGTTTTCTTTTCATTTTATTTTCACAACAATATTCTATAATCCTCTGTAAATTAAACACAGGGTCATATATAATATATTTTATTATTACATGATAATAACAACAAATA
Organism: Plasmodium gaboni; assembly: GCF_001602025.1. Taxonomy (NCBI): domain Eukaryota; phylum Apicomplexa; class Aconoidasida; order Haemosporida; family Plasmodiidae; genus Plasmodium; species Plasmodium gaboni. Next base: position 928,731 of record NC_031487.1, on the reverse strand, counting down.
AACAAATTTTCATAGAATCTCCTATTCTTAGGGCATTTCATATGAAGCAACAGTTTTATAGGAATTATTTTATTCAAATATTTATTAACAACATCATTTATTATATCCTTTCTTTTAATAGTTTTATAATTTCTTTTTTTCCTTTTTATATAGTTACTAAAATTTCTAATAATATATTCAAACGATGTAATATATTCATAAAATAGTTCTAACTCATTATCTAAACTTATCTCTTTCATTTTAAAATATATAATTTATAAATAACGATGATTATTTATATATGACTTATTCATATAATAATAATAATAATAATAATAATTGTTAATATTAATTTTTTTTTTTTATTTTATTCTTTTCTTCTTTATTTTTTATTAATTTAAAAAAAGGTTTTTCTATATTATTTCCTGGACATTTTTTCTAAATACATCTCAATGAAGAAATATATAAAAAAAAAAAATAAAATTATATATATATTATATATATATATATATATATATTATATATATTTATATATATATATATATATATTTTATATACATTTCAACATATAATAATATGTATTATTATGTATACACATATAGTTGAAGAGACGTCTCTTCAAAAAAATTTATTTTTCTCTCTAAAAAATTAATATCTTCTTCATATATTAACACAAAATATTTCTTTTTATTTTTTTTTTTTATTTTTATTTTTGTGTCCACGGGATTAAATAAAAGTTATATTTATTTCATTACTTAATCTTATTTTTATATATTACATTTGTAATATTAAAAAAAAAAAATATATATATATAAATATAATATAATATATATATATATATAAATATATAATTACTATATATCTATAAAATATATAATTTTATATATTATATATTTATATATTTATATATTTCTTATTTATTTATTTATTATTTTTTTTTTTTATTATTCTGTTTGTATTATATTTTTTATCTTCTTTTAACAATACAACTAAAGTTGTATATTTTAATCAATATATATTGTTTATTATAAATACAGAAAAAAAAATTAATACAAAAAAATAAGTACAATAAATAAAATTAAGAATATTAAAATAACAAATTGTTGTATATATAAATATATTAAAATATATATATAATATGATATATATATATATGCATATATATATATATATATATTATATATTTAATAATATGAAAGAATATAACATATAATATATGACATATATATCATATAAATATATAATTATATATAATATATATTATATATATTTTTTTTTATTTTATATACTCTCATAGATAAATAAATCTTACCGTTATATATATAATATATATATTTTATATTATTATATTATTTATTTAATTAAGGCTTTGAATATAAATATATATATATATATAAAATATATTCATTTATTTATTTATTTTTTATAATTAAGATCCATAATAAAAAAGAAACCAATTTAAGGTTTAAAAATTAAAAATTAATATATAATAAAATAATTACAATTTTTTATTATATTTTTATTAAGTATATCTTTGTATACTTTTTATATATTAAGAAGTATAGTTTAAGAAAAAAAAAAAAAAAAAAACAAAAAAATACAGAAATTTGTTCTTTTTTCTTTTTTTGACAACGTTTTATTTTCATTTTTTTTAAAAAACATTAAAGGTCATCCATACATATATAATAATATAAATAAATAAATATATATTTATATATATATATATATATATATATATTTATATATTAATAATTTAATTATTTAGGTTATATATTTCAAATTATATATATTATATCAATACTGTAATAAAAATAATTTTATGCACCCACAAAATATTACAAAAAAAAAAAAAAAAATATATTTATTTTTATAATATATATAGAAAAAGTCACAATATTTATATTATATAAAGTAATAGTATATTTATTTATATAAGTAATTTATTTTAATCATACTTTGAGTTTATAAATATTTAATAAGTAGTCTTTATATATAAGATCAAATATGATCATATCTACAAGGAAATTAAAATATATATAATTATAAAAATGGATATTTACAAATATGTAAATATAATATATAAATAAATAAATATAAATATATATATATATATATGGTTGTGTAATTTTTTTTTTTTTTTTTTTTTATGTCTTTCTTGTGTTTAAGTATTATTTTTTTATAATTAAATTTCTTGTCTTTAAATATGAAAAAATATAAAGAATAAAATGACTTATTAAATGTACTATTTTTTTGGAAGGTGATACCCCATATCCAAATAATAAAATATATATATACATATATACATATATATATATGATTAAAAATTAATTGTCTTAAAATGTTCAGATATATGAAATGTATAAAAAAAAAAATGTTCGTGTTTATTAAATACTAATTTGATATTTGTTGAATATATAAAATCTGAAGGATTTTAACAGATTTGTTACTAGATAAGGCAAAAAAATATCCAACAGCATTAAGAAGAAAAAGAAACATTTAAAATGTATATTAGGAAATGACACAAGAGAGAAGAAATAATTTAAGTATGGAAATAAATCCATAATTAAAAGAAGAAGAAAAAAGAAATTGACTAGAAAAATATAGACAATTTCTTTATTTTTATGTATTGGTATCATAAATGGTAATCCTTCATAATTACATGAAAAAATAGATAGATTAATACAATAAATTAAATAATATATACATGTATTTACAATATTTGGTTTAAACTCTCCTTTAATATCTGGTATATAATTAATTTCTCTATATGTACATGCTAATTTCCAACCATATATTAATATAGAGAAATGAATAATTATTTGTAATAATAATGATATGATAACACTAAAATTAAATAATGAATTAGGAGGTTTGTAATTTGTAATACTTTTTAAAGGTGATGTTTTAGATATTAAAACAATTAAAGATGTATATAATAATGATATAACAGTTGTTTGTGCATCACTTAATTTTACACCATCTAATGTTAATATAGAAACTGAAAATGCTGTAATTAAAGAATTTATTATCATCAACTTATACATCATTATTACTTTAGATAAAGCACAGCGACCACATGATATTATCTCCTTTATACATCTTATATCATTTCCTTTATATGTAAATGGTGATGCTATACTTGCTTCTCCTAATTTTATTAATGGTAAAGAATCATCAAGTGATTGCAACATCTGTTCTAATTCTTTCTTTTTCTCATTATATAATTTCATTTGTTCATATGAACGTCTAAATTTTAAACCCACCCCACAATTAACACCACTATTATTATTATTATTATTATTATTATTATTATTATTGTTTATTATGTTTCGTGCTTCAGCATAAGAAGCTCTTAAATTATCATATAAACTTCTTGAACGTCCATCACCATACATATTCATCATCATCATATTATTATTATTATTATTTAAACTATTCTTTCTCTCATCATATAACATTTTTTTATTCTTTCCATCTTTATTCTTATAACTCACCTTTATGCTCAATAATGATACACCTACATGTGCTGCCTTCAAAGCCGCCATGTCATTAGTTCCATCACCACACATTATTGTTATATATCCAATTTTATTTAACGTTTTTATTATTATCTCTTTATTTTTTGGAGACATCCTACAAAATATATACACACCTCTTATTAACTCATTAAATATATTCAAATTATTCTTATATACTTGTAAAAAATAATCAATTATATCTCCTGTTATGCATAAAGAAAATAAAGCACCGCAGCTTTTTATATAATCTATATTATCAATGAATGGTAATATTTTCTTATTTTCTCTATTCATAAAATATAATATATTACTACATTTATTACAATTCATTTCTATTATTTTTATAAGATTCTCTACATGATTTTTTAAAAAAATATTTGTCTCCTTACTTTTTAGACATGTCAAAAATTCAATAGAATCTTTTATATCATCCTTATTAAAAATTTTATTATCATCTGAAAAATCTTTTACAATATTATTCGTATTATTTGTACTACTCATATCATCACATGTATCATCATTATTTGTCATCATCTTATTAATCACACTTAACGTGTTTGTTACTTTTTCATTTAACATGTCATAAGATAACTCCTTCAACTTTAGAATTAAAATGTGCTTACTTGCTACATGAGGAACAATATTAACATCTTGAGATACCTGACAAGCAGTCAAAGCATTATCTCCTGTTATCATTATATTTTTTATTCCTGCATTTTTTATATTTAATATATAATTAGGTGTACTCACTTTTATAGGACATATAAATGTCAAGAAACCACAAAAATATAAATCCTTTTCAACATCTTCTCTTGTAATATTTTCATTAAACATATTATCATCTAATATATTTACAGCCAAACATAAAACACGATATCCTTTTATTGATAAACTATTTAATACTTCATCATAATGTTCTGGTATTTTTTTTAAAAATCTTTTCATTAATTCAGGAGAACCTTTACTTACAACTAAATATTGTTTTACACATTTATCGTTATTTTCTTTCTTTTTTTTCACAAAAAGGATATTTTTTATTTTATTTTTCTTATTATTATTATTCTTCTTCTTCTTCATCATCATCTGCTTCTCTGTAGGGTTATAATTAGAATAATCATTCTGATCCATATCATCTTCACTTTGTGTTTCATTCTCATTATTATTTTTTCTTTTCAACTTTCTTAATATCTCATCATAGTCCTTATAACATGTGGACTTGGATATATCATTCATATTATTATGTAATACATCACTTTTTATATTTTCATTTGTCTCATCCGAATGACAAGTATCCGTTTCATATTCATCACCATACCAATCATTTTGAGAACCTTCATGCAAAAGAATACATGTCATTCTTTGTAATTCTGACGAAAAAAAGAATCTCTTAACTATTTGGAAATTTTCTACAGATTCATTTTTTATTTTTATATTTATTTTTTTTTTGTCTTTGTTTTTTTCATTTTTTAAATTCAACATATCATTATTTTTATTCTCATCAATGGTAGTATCATCATTCTTATTATTATTTGTATGCACATATGTATGGTTCAAACTCTTCATAACACATTTTAATTTCATAAAAGAATTTTTTTCTAAAGGATCACCTAATAATTTATTATTTACTGAACATATAGAATGACAACCAGCTATTACAGATAAAGAGAAAAAAGGAATTTTCTGTTTATTTATAATGGATTCTTTAATTTGATTTATTTGTTTATAATTATTATCTAATCCAAATAAACCTAAAACTATCATATTATCTTCTGTTAGTGTTCCTGTTTTATCAAAGGCACATATATTAGTCTTGCCAGAAAAAGGGAGTCTAAAAGGCTCAGTACAATAAATTTTCATATTATATAAATAGACAATAGATATAGTAACTGCTAATGAAAGAGTAATAGGGAATTCTGGTGGAATAACAGCTGTTATAATATGTGATACTGATAATAATAATTTATATAAGTTTCTTTCTTCATTCGATTTTAATACACTATATACAACATATGCACTTGAACATATAGAAAATAATAATAATATTATAAGAAATATTATAGAATCAAAACTTGATGAGTTTACTTTATCAGATGTATTTATTATAGTACGTACTAATTTACCTTGATATGTTGAAAATCCACTTCTTAATACAATACCTATACAACCATTTACTGGTAAATTCTTACCATTAAATTTATTATTTTCATTTTTTGTCATTAATATATTTGTTCCTGCATATACAATATGTTTCTTGTGTTTATTTTTTATATCAAGTCGATTACAAAATAATGAATTAGAAACATTCCAATCATCAAAATAATATTCATCATTTTTAATAAATTCATTTGGATTATTTTGATAATATGTATCATGTAGGGTTTCTCCATCACTTTGTAAATTACATGTACTATTATAACTATTAATATTATTAATATGATTCATATGGTCATTTTTTTCATTTTTTTCATTTTTTTCATATTTTTCATATTTTTCATATTTTTCATTTTTTTCATATTTTTCATATTTTTCATTTTTTTCATTTTTTTCATTTTTAATCATTTTATTATCACTTCCTATTATGCTTTTATCTATACATGCCTTTATTAAAGGAACAGATTCGCCAGTTAATATAGATTCATCTGTAATACATGTTCCATCAATCAATAAGGTTTCACAAGTACATATATTATTATCAGTCATACTCATATCATTTGTCAATATATATATATCACCTGGCAATAACATATTGGATTTCATAATATTCCATCTTAAATTACGATAGACATACACATCCTGAGGATCTACCTTCATTCCATTTATCATATTAAATTCTCTTATACGTTTATTAATTAACTGAGACTCTAAAATTATTAATATAAATATAGAGAAAATGCCGAAATACCAATAACTATCAAGCATCCATAATATTATACTAAAAAATTGAAATATAAAAAAAGGAGACAACATAGATTCATATAATAATTCTTTGAAACAAGGACATGGTATATCATATATATTTTCACCATATTTTTCAATATTATTATGAACAAATATATCATAAGGAATTTCGAAAGAACTCTTTTTATAATAGAAATAATTTGAATCATTCAAATTATCATTCTTTTTAATATTATTATGTATATTATTTTGTATATTATATATTTTTTTTTTATTATCACCATCATCCCTTTCACACACATTATTCATATTATTCATATTATCACCTTTTGATTTATCTATATGGTTATTATTTCCTTTATTTGTTTTACCTCTATATTTTATATTCATATTACTCTTATTCGTATCATCCATATTTTTCATATCATATATATTATTTACATTCTTCTCTTTATTAATTAAATCATTATTATTATTATTATTATTATTATTATCATTCACTTCATCTACCTTCTCATTCATATATACTTTCTTGCTATTGTCACTATGTGATGTATATAAAATATCTAATTTTTTTATTACACTTTCTATATTATTACATGTTACACTTTCGTTTATATTTTTCATCATTTTATTATTATATATATCCATTTTATTTACACCTGACCCTTTATTATAATCTATTAATCCCTTCCAGTTCAAATAAAAACCCACATTGAAATTATCAAAATGTTTAAGTGATTCAAATACAAATGTGTTATAATTAAAAATATATTTCTTTTGTTTATAAAAAAAATATATATCATTATCAACCTTTTTTAATTCTATTAATTGTGCTTTAGGTTTATAAAAGTTAGAATCCATATTATATCTATTTCTATCATATATACTACTACTATTACATTCTTCACTTTTAATAATACAAGGTTCGATATAAACATGTGTACATAAATTTTTTAAATTATATAAATACTTCTTTTTATCTTTACTATATAAAGATTTATATGATATAAGCAAATTCATTTTTATATTCCATTGTGATAAAAGAAACAGTAAAACATGTAAACATATAAACAACAATAAACATATAAATTCTATACTATAAAATATGTATATTAAATTATATTTTCCTATTATTATAGGTTTAAATGATTTCTCATTTTTTAAATCTTCACTCTCAAACGTTTTGTTCTTATTTTCATTTGTTTCATTACCACCAACAATCTTTTCATTCTCTTTTAAAGATTTATCATATTTATTCATATTATTTACAACATGCATATTATCATTTCTGGCTTCAACATTATTAATACTTTTAATATTATTATTATTATTATTATTATTATTATTATCTTCTAACACATCCTCATTTCCTATATCCTCAAACTTGTATGAAGAAGAAGATGAATCAAATTTTTTTACATGCACAAATCCTTCATCCTTCACATTTTTTGTTTTCAAATTTTCAATATATTCATAATCTTTTTGTTGAGCTTCAAATTTTTTATTTTGTAATATTAAATTTAAAAATATAAGATAAAAAAAAAACAGCAATACATCCAATCTAAGATGCTTTTTTTTTTTCTTATAAATTAAAATATTGTATTTACTACTCATTATTTTTTAATTTACAAAAAAATTTTAAAAATATAATATTAATTATATATATGTAAATGTTTATATATATATATATATATATATATATATATATGCGTGTGTAAATATTATTCTATTTTTAAAGATAAAGATATCTTTCTTCAACACACAAAGATATACAACAAAGAAAATAAATAAATATAATATTATATATATATATATATTTTATATATATTTACCTATTGATGAGTAAAAAATATTTTTAAGGTCACAATTTAAATAATTTATATCAAATACATAATAATATATATTTTTAAAATGAAGAAAATATATAAACAAACAAACCCTATATGATATATAAAAAAATATAATATAAAATTATATGTATATATTTTTTTTTTTTTATGTTCTTATAATTATTTCTCTCTTTTCATAAATAGATAAAAAACATATTATTTTAAATAATATTTAGAATTTAAAACATTTCCATATATCCCACAATGAAAAAAAAATATAACAAAAAAAAAAAAAAAAAAAATTAAAGTTACAATGTAATATATAAAAAAATATTTAAAACATATTAATATATAAATATATATTTTTATTTTTTAAATATATTTTATTTTTCCTCTGTTTTTTTTTGTTTTATTAATATTATATATATATAATAATATATATATATATATATATTTCTTGTTTAATTTTTTAATTCATTTATTTTTATTATTATTATTTTTTTTTTCTCAAATCTTTTCTTTCTGTATACTTATAAACAAAAATATATAATTTTTTTAATAGTGAAATATCAATAAATTATAAAAAGGCTCTTATTTTTTCCTTAAAAAAAAAAATGTTCTCAAACAACTTAATATATTCTCTTAATCTACATGTAATAAGATTTTATTTATATATATATAAACATACAATCCATATGTATGTATATAAAATAAATACATATATATAATAAAATATATGTAAACTTTATTATTTTTCCTTTTTTTTTTTTTTTTGTTTCACTACAAAAAAAATACTTCCTTTTTAAAATTAATTTTTTATAACGTTAAACATAAAAGAAATATATATAATCACCAAAAATATTTATATTTAATATATATATATATTTATATATATAATATTTCTATTATTTATAAATATTTTATATTATATATATATATATATATATATATATATATATATATATATCCATATATTTCTTTTTATTTTCCATAATATTTTTCTATCTTCCACATTTTTTTAAATATAATAATTATATATATATATATATATATATATATATATATATATATATATATAACATGTTATTTTTTATAATTAGTATTTTTTTTACAACTTATTTTTAATTTGTGAAATAAAGAATTTTTTTTTTTTTTTTTTTTTTTTTTTGTATGATAATAATTCTCACTTATTTCTTACCATTATGTATAATTTATTTAATTTTCTTAATTTTTTTTTTTTTTTTTTTTTTTTTTTTGTTGTTTTCTATGAATAAATATATTTATTAATATGTCAATTTGTTATTACAAGGATTTTCTTAGCATCATAGAAGATCTTACAAATATATAAAATGAATAATTATATATATATTTATTTATTTATTTTATTTTATTTTTTATTCTTTTAAAAGATAATGCAGTGCTACGAAAAATCTGCTTACGATGAACTCATAGAAGAGCTAAAAAATGAGATTCCTTTTTTCAATAAATACAATGAAGATTTCTTTTATAAAAATAAAAAATTTAAAGACTTAAGTAAACGAGAGAATCATCATTTTGATGATATTTATAAATTATATGAAGAAAAAAAAAATATAACAGATTACTGTAATTTATTAGTTGACGAAATGGATAATCATTTTAAAATTATAGAAAATAATAAATCTATTCATAACATATGTAATTATTTTTTACAAAATTTAGATGAAAATGTTACAAATAATTATTATGATTTTATAAATTTAAATTATGTCTCTTCTAAAAATATAAGAGATACTATTATAACGTATCTAAAAAATAATGCCTCACAAAATTTGCCTAATAAGGACACTAATCAGAATAAAAGAAAAATGACAAAAAAAAAGATCAGCAATAAGGCTAATAATAATGGTAATAATATTAGTAATAATCACATTAATAATCACATTAATAATCATATTAATAATCACATTAATAATCATATTAATAATCACATTAATAATCATATTAATAATCATATTAATAATCACATTAATAATCATATTAATAATCATATTAATAATCACAATAGTAATATTTATATGTGTAAACACAACAAATCTTCATATTATAATTATACTGTCGAACGTATTTCAAAAATGTATGACAAAAGAAAAAAAAGTTATTTATACAATAAATGCATTACAAATGGGACGAGCGAAAAAATACATATAAAAATTAAAAAGGGAAAAAATTATATTCGCAAAGAATTAAAAAATATTCATAAGACCAAACATAATATTAAACTACACATGAATAATAAAAAAAAAAAAAAGAAACTCGAAAAAATAAAACATTCTTTTGAAGAAGAAATTAAAAATAAGGAAGAATTAGGATTTTGTGATATTTCTTTTATACCTTTCATAAATGATAATTTTCATATTAATTATGGAGCTATTATGGAAAATTCAAATAGTCAATTTTTTAAAAATGTATATATAATTGATAATATAAAAGAAACCGAAACATATCAAAAATCTTTTAACCTTAAATCATTACAAAATCATTCTTATCAACAAAATAAAAAAAATAATAATTTTATATATACAAATCTAGAAAATCAAAATGATATTCATAAAAATGTTAATAATAATTATTTACAAGAATATAATTCATCTATTAATCTAACGTCACATGAAAATTTTAAAATAAATACTTCAGCTAGCTATAATAGATTAATCATATTAGATGACCAGTCAGGTAAAAAAAAACTTTTACAAAATGTGAGAAAAAATTCGCTAGTTAAAGGATGGATATATAAATTGGATTTTGAAAATAAATGTTTTTTTATTAAAATATATTCAATAAAAAATGATATATATGACGATGAAAAAGTACAATTTATTAAAACAGATAACGAAAAAAATGATAATTTTATATATGCATGTTTACCATTTGAATTTATAAATAAATATGAATTTCTTCAATGTTTAAATATTAATGGACTATCTACACAGAACTTTCAACAGCTTATAGGTACAAATATATGTGCACATATATTTCATGATTCGGAGTATATAAATACACATTTTAAGAATATTCTCAATAATTTTTATGTTCATTTTTTTATTACATTCAATTCAAAATATTATTATAAGAATGAAAAGGTTGGCTTTCTATCAAATATGTTGTCCAACAATTTAATAGTTTCCCACAAAAATGATGAAAATGATGATGATAATAAGGATGATAATTATAAGAATAATAATTATTATTATAATATGGTTAACCTTTTCGATCATTTATTAAATAATTTTAAATCATTGCTATATTCATCGAAAAAATTTTTCAATATAACAAATCTCAATTATAAAAAAGAATTCCTTCAATTACATCATTCAAATATCTCGTCGCATATACATTTCCATTGCAGAAATATGTCCTATCAACCATATATAGGTAATATAATTACACTAAAGCAAAATCTTATCTGGGCTAACGAAAAATTTCTTGAGGCATTTAAAATTTATAGAAACAATAGTAAATATTTTGTTTTCCTAAAAAATTTCTTTAATTTTGATTTCTCATATATTCACAATGGAAAATATGTATATGTCTATGAGCAGAACAATTTTGTAATTGAATATGATAAATCGAATCATAACATGTTGAATAATATCAAAAAATGTCAAAACAAACTTGACACACATAATGACAATTTATCACATAATGAATATTATAACTCCTCTAAAGGGACCTACAGCAGTAAAATCAAAAAAGAAAGAGTAGATGAACAATTCTCTTCATCAAATACAGATACTTCCATAAATCCAAAGAAAAAAAAAAAAAAAAAAATCGACAAAAATTATATTAACTATTATCAAAAATTAAACCATAAAGAAAAATATATTTTTAAAAATGTTATCTTTCTAAATCCAAATTTGTACAAAAGTAAATGGATATATGATTTCCTTAATTGCATTAAATTAACTATCAATTTAAATGATCAACATGTACTAGCCAATTTTCTACTGAGCTTGGTACTCTTAGAATTGAGTTGTTATTCGGAATCATTCCTTTTCTTACACAGAATTTTTAAAATTAAAAAAGCATTCCTTGAAAGTTATAAATTAAAAAAAATTATCTTTAGTGTTTTCATAAAACAGTTAAAGAAGTATGTCAAAGGAAATATATTATGGAATGTTATAATTAATTTTCAAAAATATGATTTGTTTAACATGACAGAGCAAAATTCGGAAGAATATTGCACAAATATATTTAAAAGAAATGTAAATATAATTAATACTTTTGAAAATATGTGATTTTTTTTTTTTTTCTTTTTTTTAGAAATCCATTCATATTAAAGATATGTCAGTTTCATATATTTAAAAAAAAAAAAAAAAAAAAAAAAAACATTTTATCACATATTGAATAATATTTAAATTAATACAAAACAGATCAATATATTATATATATATATATATATACTTTTTTTTTGTTTACCAGTTGGTCTAATGTAACTTTTGTGTTATATTTAACATCTTTTATTTTTCATAGTGAAATGATTTAAAACTATAATTTACTAAAGGATTAATTAATAAATAAATATATAACAAAAAAAAAAAAAAATAAATAAATAAATAAATAAATAAAAAAAATAGCTTGTTCTACAAAATTATATGAACAAGTCAGGTAAAAATATAAACATTTAAAAACAAAAAAAAAAAATAAAAATAAAAATAAGACAAATTTATCCATTTTAAATGCGTCTATAATATTAACTGTTTAATCCCATGCTTAGACCTCTTTTCCTATGTATATTTATAAAAAAAAAAAAAAAATTAATTACATATATTATATAACATATATATTTATATATACATATAACATTTACATTTTTTCAATATTTTCATAATATACATTTTATATTACATAATTTGTACTTTAATTTTTTTATTTTTACTTTGCTTCATTCATGATTGGATTATTCATTAATCCCATGTCTATAAAAATATAATTTATTAGCTCGATATCTTCATCCGAGAGTAAGGTTATTTTTTCAGTGTTCATCTGTATATAGAAAAAAAGAAAATGTGGAAATATATTTTGTGTTATATAAAAATATATATATATATATATATATATATATATATTTTTTTTTTCTTTATTCTTAACTTACAATATTAATCAAATTGTTAATAAGTAATTTGTGATCGTATGCTTTATTAATTCTGATCGAATCAAGTAATAAGATCAAATCTTTCATATATATTTTATCAGTTAATATATTATGCGTAACTTCATTAAAATAATTATCTCCTTGTGAATTATTGTCCTCAGGTTTGTTTATATTATTTATGTGGTTATTATGTGATTTTATATGATCTATATATTGCTTAAATGATATATTCAAATATTCAGACACATTTGTATAAAGAAAATGTTGTAATTTATGTAATTTGTTTTCATTATCATATGATGATGAAATATAATGCAAGAGATAGACAAATGAATTAAAACTGTTTTTTTTATAGGTAAGAATATAATAATTATTAAAATATAACAAGTTGGTTAGGTTGTCTATAAAATCTTTTTTATTTACATCTATTTGATCAAATATATATAATATATCAGATAATATATTAATATCAAATATAAAAGTATATTCTACATTATCATTTATTATATTATTTGTTTGGATAAAATTATAAATCATATTGAACTCACCATTTAATAACAAATTATAAATTCTATTAATTTCATTATCCATTTTTTCAAGAAAATTTAAACAGATAGTTTTTATATAATTACTTGTAATACCATATATTTTTATTGCTCCTGGTAAGATTAAATGTATATATTTTATTAAATTGTGCGTGTTATTAATTATAAGAGAAAATAATTTTTGTTTAATATCTGTGCTAAATTTTATATTAAATGATGAAAATAATTGTAGAAATAATATCATCTGTTTTGTATTTAATTCATAATCTAAGTTTGTTATTTCATTTAATATATATAAAATAGCTGCTCTTGAACTAGAAGGTGTAACATTATTTTGGTTAGTTAACAAATTTAATTCATATTGCGATTTTTGTAGTATATCAATATATTTATTTTTTTCGATTTTATAATTACAAAATTTATTATTATTATTATTATCAATATATATTGATGTTGTGCCCTTCATATGATTCTTTTTATTGTTATAAAAGATTAAGTGATTTTGTGAGAATCCTATTAATATAAAAAATAAGTTGTCTATATAAATTTGTTTTTTTAATAATTTAATTAATTTAGCACATTGAAAAAGAAAATAAGATGCTATATCTATATTTGTAAAATATTTATGAAGAATTAATGTATATGAACACATCAGAAAATGTCGTGGTGTCATAAAATTCACATTATTATTAATTAGAATATTGAGTAATTTGTTGAATAATTGTTGATCCTTTAAATTCAATAAAACATTTTGTGATAAATAATAATAATGGAAAATACTACTAATACTTTTAGAATCTATATCTTGAATATTGGAACATAATAATTTTTCAATTATTTTATTTTCTAGATTTTTTATTATATTCATATGTTTTCTTGTCAAATCAAGGTTTATTATATTCCTTTCACATATATTCTTATAACAAATCTGATTTGTAATATGTCGTGTGTGTGTCGATTCTTTATTATCATACAAATAATTATTCCTTTCACCTTTATTAAGAGCTATATAATTATTATAATTATTACTATTATTATTATTATTATATATTATATAATTTGTAATATCATTTTCATGCTGAAAATATTCCCTTTTGTGGTCTTTAAATATTTCATTTTTATCAGAAATATTTTTTTTTTTTTTGTTTTGATAATTTTTTATTTGTTTGTAATTTCGTATGTGCTGAAATAATTGTGTTTTTATTTTTTTCATATAAAATTTATAATAACCTATACTATGTAATATCATCGAACAAGCTAAAGTTGAAAGGGAAGAAATATTATCTATAAAGTTAGAGATGTGTTCATAAAATAAAATATTGTATTCATTTATTCTAGATAGACAAGTAAAGGATAATATTAATAATTTTAAATTGTTATGTGAAAATTTTATATAGATATTTTGTAAAAAATTAGAAAATATATGCTTACTACTACAAATATTGTTTTTATTATTATTATAATTCATTTTAATAAAAATATTTAACATATATATAATATGCTTATTATCAACAATTCGATCTTTTTCATTACACATTCTTTTTATATATTCTTCTGCCAATAAAATAATAGTTCTGATATCATTTCTTTTATGAAATAAATAAATAAAGGAAAAAAGTTCATTGTATGAAAAAAAACTTTTTAATGATATTATTCTATTTTTAATACAAGAAAAAAATAAATCATTAGGTATATAACCTATTAAAATATAATAATTATATATATCTGCATTATCTATATTTTTTTCATCATATATTTTATTTCTAGTATTGTATTTTATTTTTTCTTCTACATAATAATTAACATAATTTTCTTCTTCAATAGATTCAAAACAATTTAAAGGAAACCTTGTATTATCAAAATCTTCTTCATCATGATATAAACTTGATAATTCTACAATTAACTCATCATATTCTTCATTATTATATTTATAAGGGTTCATAAAATTATTTGACAAAGGTTTTTTTATATCATTCTTAATAAATGATGATATCATGGAATTTTCAAAAATATTACTACAGTGTTGTTTAGAATATATAATATCACTATTACAATTATTATTATTATTTATATTATCTTTATCATTTATATTCACAAGATTAAATTCTTTTTTTATATTATATACATGATCTTTAATATCATTTTTATTATTCCATTCCTTTTTATTTAATAACACTTTCTTATAATTATTGAAAAATTTTTCTCTGTCAAAATATATAGCTTCGTGTAGTAGCTTTATCAATTCTTTTTTTTTTCTAACATATATATGGTCAGCTAAGAACAAGGGCATATCAATAATTTTGTCATTTTCTATATGTAATTTATATAGTACTTTTCTATTAATACTTTTTAAGTTATTAACATAATGGATCATCTTATAATTTTTATACCTCAAAAAGGAATAAATAAATAAATAAAATATATATATATATATATATATATATATAAATATTTATATGTACCTTTAATTAATTTTTTTTTTTTTTTTGTCACACGAAATTATATAATTATAAATAAAATATTTCGTACGCTCTACACATACATATATAACATATATAATATATATATTATATATATATATTTAAAATATTCTACATTATTCAAATTAAATAAATTATTAGTTTATATTTTTATTCATTTGTTTATAAAAAGTAAAGCACACCTTAAAAAATATCTTATATGCCAACGGAGCTATATATATAATATATATATATTATATATATATGTATATTTTTTTTTTTTTTTTTTTTTTTTTTTTTTTTTTGTAAATTTTTTTTTTTTAAAAAATAAATTTTTTTTTTTTTTTTTTTTTTTTTTTTTTTTTTTTTTTTTTTTTTTAATTATTTTTTTTTTTATATTTTTTTTTTTTTTTTTTTTTTTTTTTTTTTTTTTTTTTTTTTTTTTTAAAAAATTCTTTTTAATTAATTCTTTTTTTATTTTTTTAAATTTTTT
>NC_031487.1:911068-911573 GCF_001602025.1 Plasmodium gaboni | reverse complement strand
AAAAAAAAAAAAAAAAAAAAAAAAAAAAAAATATATTAAAATATATATTTATATATATTTTTTTTTTTTTTTTTTTTTTTTTTTTTTTTTTTTTTTTTTTTTTTTTTTTTTTTTTGGAAACTCTTTCGGTTCTAAAAAATAAGATTTCTTTATACTATTATGATTATTTTTTTATATATTCCATTTATTATATATATATATATATATATAATTTTTTTATATTTTTTTGTGTTTTATTTTTTATTTTTTTTTTTGATAAAGAGCTCATTATAATTAATCATGTTTATATATATAAAAATGTTTTAAAGGGAAGAGGAGTATAAACTTATGACACATAATTATAATTACATATAATGAATATCAATTATTTCTTTATTATTTTAATACTCATCCATGTTAGTAGTCACATATATTATATCAGATGTGTAAAAGTTATATGTAATAATTTCTTGATCAAACTGAACAATAGATGGTCTATTCAAAAAAAGGAATATAACTCCAAAAA
>NC_031487.1:908900-911039 GCF_001602025.1 Plasmodium gaboni | reverse complement strand
TATCAAAAAATGAAATAAAAAAATATATAAGTAAACTGAATTTTTTCAGTTCATATTATTACAATAGATACAATTGTTTCAATAAAAAATGTATATCCTTTCTATCATATTTTAAGAGATATCCTAACAAGAAAAAATTATTCAACAAAAGGATATGCCACTTATTAGGAACTAATAATGATAAATACATGAAAAATTTGAAGTCTCTTAAAAAAGTTGATAATACAATATTAGGCAAAAAATTTGATGGTAAAGAAGAAGAAATAATTCATGAGATACCTGAAAAATTTTTAAATGCATTTAAATGGGCTTTAGAATATAGATTAAAAAATACAAATTGTAATTTTATGAGAAGATTAAAAGTATCTAGAAAAACAAATGAACCTTTAAAGAGTTTAGAAAATTATGCTGTAGGTTATAAAGAAAATTTATTAGCTATGCTACAAAAAGATAAAAATTTCTTTCTTAATGTTATAAAAACATTAAAATCTAAAGAATATTTTAATTTTGATATTTATAGTATATTTAAATTCCTTACTATTGATATAAGATTTTTATTTTATCCTTCTTGTCATGACGAATCAGCTCTTTTCTATCTGATATTTGGAAATCTAGAAAAAGCAATCGACTTCTTTTTAAAAAATAAACATACAGTTAATTTTTCATTAATACAAAATGAAAAAAATAAAAACAATCAAAAGGAACATACAAATATGATGCTACAACCTATAAAGGTTGATTATGTATTTGTTCAAAATGAAAAAGGTAAGAAAAAGGAACACATCAAAGCGGGTGAACAAAATGAAACAGAGAAAGAACAAAATGAAACAGAGAAAGAACAAAATGAAACAGATAAAAAACAAAATGAAACAGAGAAAAAACAAAATGAAACAGAGAAAAAACAAAATGAAACAGAGAAAAAACAAAATAAACCAGAGGAGGTGGAAAAAAAATTTACACTAGACGATCAAGACATGAATACCAAATCACATATATTAGACTCTGATAATAATGCTTTAAAATCCTATGATGATATAAAAACATCAGCATCTCTAGAAGAAAAGTTCAATTACTTCCTAAACAATTATGAAAACATTGAATTTTTTTTCAAAAATTATTTTAAAAATAAAAATGAAATAAAAGAATTTTTTAACAAGATAAACGAAAAAGAAAATAAGAATATCAAAGAGATTGTAAATTTTGATATGGATGGAAATACAATTATAAAAAAAACAGATGTATTAGAGAATGGAATAAACTTAGAAATGATAAAAAAAATTATTCACACATCACCAAGATTATCACTTATAAATAAAAATACAATAATTAAAAGATTAAAACATTATAAAAATGAATTAAATTATAATTACAAAGAATTACAACATATTTTATATAATATACCACAATTTTTTGCATTTGGAAATTTAAAAAAAAAATATAAAGAATTATTATATATACATGAAAATATAAAAGAAAAAGATCTACAAAAATTAATTAAAATATATCCAAGAATATTTACATATAATATTTATAGAACTATAAGACCAAAACTTTTATATTTAATTCTACATTTAAATAAACAATTTCATGATATATTATTATTTCCACAATATTTTAGTTATAGCTTTAGATTAAGAATAATTCCCAGACATATAGCTTATATGAATATTTATTATGATGATTATATAAAATATTATAATGATCTAATAAAAAAATATAATTATGCTGATTTTAATAAATATTTTAATGATCTTGTATATAACAAAGATAAATCAATACCA
Source organism: Plasmodium gaboni (assembly GCF_001602025.1). Lineage (NCBI taxonomy): Eukaryota > Apicomplexa > Aconoidasida > Haemosporida > Plasmodiidae > Plasmodium > Plasmodium gaboni. The sequence goes on along the minus strand of NC_031487.1, from coordinate 909,258 downwards.
CCAATTGATCTCAAATATTTATTACATACATCAAATCAGGATTTTATAAAACATTACAATATATCATATTATGATTATGTAAGAGCAACACAGCAAGCCAAACACATACACAATCCATTCATAATATATTAAAAAAAAAAATATATATATATAAATATATATATATATATATGTATTTTTTTTTTTTTTTTTTTTTTTTTTTTTTTTTTTTTTTTTTAAATAAAATTTTTTTAAAATTTTTTTTTTTCTCACATATATAAAAATTATATAAAAAAATATAATATTTATTTTTACATAAATTTATTATTTTTTTTTTAAATAATATTAATTTCTCCCCTTTTAAAAAAAAAAATAAGGT
>NC_031487.1:906665-908600 GCF_001602025.1 Plasmodium gaboni | reverse complement strand
AAAATATATATAAAAAAAAAAAAAAAAAAAAAAAAAAAAAAAAAAAAAAAAAAAAAAAAAAAAAAAAAAAAAAAAAAAAAAAAAAAAAAAAAAAAAAAAAAAAAAAAAAAAAAAAAAAAAAAAAAAAAAAAAAATATAAAAAAAAAAAAATATAAATAAATATATTTTTTTTTTTTTTTTTTTTTTTTTTTTTTTTTTTTATGTTAAATGAAAATATTTTAAAAATTTTTCTATTCTCACATATATAAAAATTATATACACAAATATAACATATATATGTACATACATATATTAACTTTTATTTATATAATATTAATCTCTCCGCTTATAAAATAAAACATAAGGTGCTTAAAATTTTTTATCAGTTGTTAAGTTTTTTTTGGGGAATGGTTCATCATCCCCAAGGGATGAATATTGAAAAGATATAAAAAAGAAAAAATAAAATAAAAAAAATTTAAATATATAAATGGATATATGTGCACATAAAAATAAACACATATATATATATATATATATATATATATATATGTATATTTATTTATTTATTTATATTTTTATATACATGCTCCCGCTCTCATGATTTATTTTTATAAAATGACGTCTATCATAATAGATGTTTCAAAAAAAAAAATTAAACCATTTCGTCATATATATATATATATATTTTTTTTTTTAATTTGATGCCTAGGCTGTCATGTCTATTGTGGGATAAACAGGAGATGGTAAGACATTAATAATTCTAGATATGTCATCAGTATTATATTTATAAAAAGTTTGATCTGATTTTTTTATAGCACATATTTCAACATTTGATGATGAGAGTTTTTCTTCCATGACTTGTCTTAAAACAGTAAGAGCTAAAATTTCAGCTTCTTCAAATGTCATATCTTTTTTATAATTTTCTTGTAATAATAATTCTGCTCCTTCTTGTGCTGATCCTATTGAAGCTGCTGAAAATCTTGTATTCGTGCCTGAAGGCTCAGTATACCACAAACATGGACCATTTTTATCAACCCCTCCTATTAATAATGCAACACCAAATGGTCTACTCATAATTTTTTTTCTTTTACTATCTGATAAATTCGAAAAATCTAAAGCCAATTCAGATATTAATTCTACACATGATTTTATATTTATATTCTCATTATAAATAAATTTATAATGATTACATTCAACTCTTGCATAATCAATTAATGTTCTTGCATCAGCCATTAAACCACTCATAGCACAACCAATATGATCATCTATTGATAATAATTTCTCAACAGAATCTTTCTCAATAAGAGATGAAGATATTCTTCTCTCAGATGCTAATATCACTCCATCATTCACACATATACCAACAGCCGTACTACCAAGCTGGAAAAGGAAAAAAAAAATATATATATATATATATATATTTATATGTATGTATTTATTTTATGTTTTTACTTTTATTGCCCCTAATGCATATTCAACTTGAAAAAGTCTTCCTTCTGGAGAAAATGTATTGACTCCTCTATCATATTCACTCCTAAAAAAATTAAAAATAAATAAATAAATAAATATATATATATATATATATATATATATATATATATATATATATATCAAAACGAAAATGGTACGATCATAACAATATATATATTTATTATGTCACATATATATATTTATTTATAATAAATAAATATATATATATATATATATATATATATATATATATATATATATATCAAAACGAAAATGGTACGATCATAACAATATATATATTTATTATGTCACATATATATATTTATTTATTTATGTTATTTTTTTTTTTACCTTGTTGAAAACATGGTCACGTATATATTATAAGTAAAATAAAAGATAAAAATTAATGTATAAAATATATATTATTAATTATATATATATATAAAAATATGTAATTCCTCCTTAATAAATAAATAAATAAATATT
>NC_031487.1:897809-906365 GCF_001602025.1 Plasmodium gaboni | reverse complement strand
ATAACAAATGCTCACTTTAAAATATGCACAAAATAAAAGTACTTGAATTATATTGTGGAATAGGAGGATTACACTATAGTTTGTTTCAAGCTTTTATAAATTTTGTTCATACGAATAAGCCAAAAGAAAAAAATGATACAGTAAAGGAACCTCATGAGATTAATAAAAAAAATGATATATGTAATCTCCAAAATAAATATGATACATATAAAGATGATATACATAATGATATAAAAAATTATAAAAGTATCGAGATTCATAAATATCATGATTGTACTTTAACATGTTTAAATGATTTATTTTGTTTTATTTCAGTCGATTTAAATCCTATAGCTAACCATACCTATTTTCATAATTTTAAAGATTCCACCATTTTATTAACAGAAGCGAGAGATATCAATAAATTTTTTAAATCCAAATGTGATAGTGTGGATAAACAAAATAATGCGTCAACTGATAGTGAAAAAAAAAAAATAAAAAAAAAAATAAATAAAAAAAAAAAAAAAAATAACAATAACAATAATAATAATAATAATAATAATAATAATAATAATAATAATAACAATAATAATGATGATGATAATATTTTTAATATAAACAAAAATTATATCATACAAACAGATATAAATAATATTATGCCCGAATTTTTAAACAATCATCATTTCAACATATTATTAATTTCTAATCCTTGTCAACCATATACAAGACAAAATAAAAAATTTAAAGAAATCAATTTGGATCTCCTATTCTGCAACAAAAACATATGCAAGGAAAATATAAATAATAACATTTGTAATGATAACCATAATTTTTATATTAATGATAATCAGAATGATCAATTTAATATAAATAATATAAATATAGACGAGTTAAATAATTATCTATACAATGATAAAGATGAAAGAACAAAAAGTTTTATACATATATGTACATTACTTACTAAAGTAGATTTTAAAAATTTACCAGAGTTTATATTTATAGAAAATGTAAAAAATTTTGAACTCTCTTCTTCTTTTTTATATTTTATTTATTGTATTAAAAATAATTATTCTTTTCAAACATATTTACTTTCTCCATTACAATTCGGTATACCTAATGAACGTTTTCGATTTTATTGTATATGTAAAAAAAACAATTATGATTATAAACATACAAATAATTTATTAAAACAAAATTATATGAAAGATAAGAACATAAATTTATATACAAATTCTTTAATACCCAAAAATTATTTACATAAAAATAATATACATGAAGAAAAAAAAAATCAAAGTCATTATTATAATAATATCAATTCTGATAATATTATTTTTTATACACCACATTTAATAACATATCTAGATGTTAATAATAATTTTAATATTACAAATAATATATGGAATCATATTAATATATATAATAATTATTTAGATACCTATCAAGTTCAAAATAAAATATTGCTAAAAAACGCTTCCTATTGTTTTGATATAATCAATATTAATAAAAAAACAACCACCTGTTGCCATGTGGCAAATTATCATCATCATCAGAAAAAACAAAACGGAAACAATATTTCCAATGATCAACAAAACAATTATATGGACGCAAAAAGAAATTACGCCATGTGTTTTACTTCTAATTATGGAAGATACATAAAAGGTTCAGGTTCTATTTTATATTATAATCGAAAGAATTATACTAATGAAGGTGAAGAAAATACAAAAAAAAAACAAACAAATGTGTCAACAAAAGAGAATAAAGAAAATGTTAATACATTTAATTATATATCCAATCCTATATCTCCATCTCATAATGACACTTATCAAATGCATAAAAAAAAAAATTCCATGAAAAAATATGAAAATAATGTAAGATATTTTACTCCGACAGAAATTTCGAGATTAATGGGATTTAAAATGAAAACAAATAATATAAACATAAACCAAAATGAAAAAAAAAACACATATGGAAATATTTTTTGGAATATCGATCATATCAATCATACATGTGCTTATTATAGTAATAAACATTATTGTGATGTGCTAAATAAAAATGCATGCTTATTAACATATAAAAATCACACAAATATAAATAATCATTCTTATCAAAATTATCATAAAAATAATTGTTTATGTCATGAATTTGTCTTTCCAAACTTTTTAACAGATAGACAAAAATATAAATTAATTGGAAATTCAGTTAATGTAATTGTTATATCATACATTTTTCACGTCCACAATATATTTGATCACATATAAAATAATATATATATTATATATATATTATATATATATTATATTTATTATGTTATAATAATTAAATTTTTTTTTTTTTTTTTTTCATTTAATTAACTAAATGTTTATTTGTCATTTTATTCTTTTCTTTAAATTTTTTTTTTTTTTTTGTTAATTAAAAAATTACCGCTTTTTATAAAAACAATTAAATTTTTAAAACATTTATGGAATAATATAAATTAATATAATTATATTTAAAATATAATTTATATTTTTGTAAAATAAAATAATATTATAATATATATATATATATATATATATATGTATGTATAAATGAAGTGCCATCTTGTATTTTATAATATTATATATAATAAATATATTTCTCTCAAAAGAAATACTCCTATAAAAAAAATACAATATCTTGTAAATATATTTATAAATTTATAAATTTATATATGTAAGCAAATATAATATAGTATTCAATTATAATTTATTTATTTTATGTTTTTCTATATTTAAAATATATATATATATATATATTTATGTATTTATTTGTTTATGAATAATAAAATATTGCTAATATATAAAAGGCCTATAATATTTCCTTCTTGTCATAATTAAAATATGACTTCTACATTTTTGTTTTTTTAAAAAGGTTTTATATTGAATATTATATATATATATATATTTTTTCTATATATGAATATTATTATTACAAATTGTTTTTTTTTTTTTTTTTTTTTTTTTTTAAATATAATAATTTATAAATAATTATCAATCATAAAATAATAATTAAAATAAGATAAATATATTCTATATATATATTACTAATATGTAAAATAAGTTAACCTTTTAATTTATAATATATTACTATTATATGTTTTGTTTATATTATATATAAAAATATATATATATATATATATATATATATATATATATGTATAATTATTTTCATATTAAAAAATGTTGATACATTTTGTCATGAGGAATAAAACTTTCTCTTCATTCTCTATGTTTTAAAAGACTTCTTCCCTTTTAATTTGATACATTATATATTTATTTTTTTATCAGCATCTTAATATATTTCATTTATTCATACATATATTAATCCATTTATTCTTTTATCCATTTATTTATTTATTTTTTTTTGTTATTAATTGCTTTCTTCAATTTTGTAATGAAATTTCTTCAAATAATAAAACATCTCAAATTACAAAACAAAAAGAACGCACTTGGTCATTTTGTAAATTGTCGTACTTATGAACATTTCACTAATATTAACAAAATATTTTTCAATAACTACAGTTCGACCAAGGAATATTCTGAACATGGTCAGGTGAAAATTGAAAACTACCTGAACAGTACATTACAATATGATGAAAACAGCCAAAAAGGGTCAACAAATAATTTAAAAAATGGAAAGCACAATATGTATAATTCTGAAACAAATGTTAATATAAATGAAGACAAATATAAAGATAATAATATATCTAGTAATAATAGTCAATACAATAATAATAGTAGTAATTCTTTTTTTTTTCATTATGAAGAACATGGGTTGAAAGACACCATCGATGATGTAGTTAACGAGAATAAAAAAAAAAAGATGAACAGATTTTATTTAGACAGTCAAGCAACCACAATGATTGACCCAAGAGTATTAGATAAGATGCTACCATATATGACTTACATATATGGAAATGCTCATTCAAGAAATCATTTTTTTGGATGGGAATCAGAAAAGGCTGTGGAGGATGCGCGAACAAATATTTTGAATTTAATAAATGGTAAAACTAATAAGGAAATAATATTTACATCAGGAGCAACTGAAAGTAATAATCTTGCTCTGATAGGTATATGTACATATTATAATAAATTGAATAAACAAAAGAATCATATTATAACATCTCAAATTGAACATAAATGTATTTTACAAACATGTCGATTTTTACAAACAAAAGGATTTGAAGTAACGTATTTAAAACCAGATACAAATGGCATAGTAAAATTAGATGATATAAAAAATAGTATTAAAGATAATACTATAATGGCATCATTTATATTTGTAAATAATGAAATTGGTGTTATACAAGATATTGAAAATATAGGAAATCTGTGTAAAGAAAAAAATATTTTATTTCATACTGATGCTTCCCAAGCTGCTGGAAAAGTCCCTATAGATGTGCAAAAGATGAATATTGATTTATTGTCAATGTCTGGTCATAAATTATATGGACCTAAAGGTATAGGTGCTTTATATATAAAAAGAAAAAAACCAAATATCAGATTGAATGCTTTAATCCATGGAGGTGGTCAAGAAAGAGGTTTAAGATCAGGAACTCTTCCAACGCATTTAATTGTTGGATTTGGAGAAGCTGCTAAGGTATGTTCTTTAGAAATGAATAGAGATGAGAAAAAAGTTAGATTTTTTTTTAATTATGTAAAAGATTATTTAATAAAACATTTAGATTATATTGTATTTAACGGATGTCAAATAAATAGATATTATGGAAATATGAATATATCTTTTTTATTTGTTGAAGGAGAAAGTTTATTAATGTCTTTAAATGAAATAGCTCTAAGTTCAGGTTCAGCATGTACCTCAAGTACATTAGAACCTAGTTATGTTCTTAGATCTATAGGAATTTCAGAAGAAATAGCACATACATCTATTAGAATAGGTTTCAATAGATTTACTACTTTTTTTGAGGTACAACAATTGTGTTCTAATTTAGTAAAATCGGTCAAAAGATTAAGGAGCATCTCACCTCTATATGAAATGGAGTTAGAAAAAAAAAATTCTTCAAATGACGACATTCCAAAGTTTATATGGACATAAATATAGAAAAATATACATATATATATATATATATATATATATATATATATATATATTATGGATGTGTATTTTATCTGTAAATAATTTTTTGTACTTTAAATAACTAATATATAACATATATATAGATAAATATTTGTATTATAAAAATATTGTGTAGTTATATATACATATATATATAAGTACACATTTAAATATATACATATTAATTTTTTTTTTTTTTCCCCCCATTTGAATATGCTTGTAGCATTATATAAAAGTTATATTGAATAGCTTTTTATTAAAAAAAAAAACACAAAATTAAAACTATTGACGTGTTTGGTTAATATTATATATATATATATATATATATATTATATATATATTTATTTATATATTTATTTATTTATTAAGAAACGTGGAATAGCTTCGAAAATATATATCATTATATATTTTCATTTTATATTTTAATAAACATAATAAAAATAAGATATATAATATTTTTAAAAATATGTTTTTCAATACATTAAATATATTAAATCATAATTTTGTGGTTCAACATTTTTATATAATAAAAAAAAATTAAAATTATAAATATGGTAAAATTATATGTAATAATGGGCTTCACATATATATTAATTTTTATATTATTACATATACCTTAATAAGAAAGAAATGGCAGGTACACATATATAAATATTATATATATATTATATATATATATAATATATTATTTTAAAATATATCTTATACTTTTTATTTTCATTATGAAAAGAGCTTACAATTATATCATATCATATGATTTTTTTTTTTTTTTTTTTTTTTTCTGGGGCTTTAAAAAAAAAAAAATTAACACTTTCTCCTTTTTCTTTATTAAGATACAAAAATATATATTATTTTATTTATTTATTCACCTTATTTGGTTATATAAATAATATATATATATATATATAATAATTCGTTTGTATTTTTGTTTTTATTTTATTTTATTTTATTTTTTATTTTATTTTATTTTTTTATTTTTTTTGTTTCCTTCAGACTCGATAATAAAATGAGAAGATCCTTTTATTATTACATGTTTGATTTTATTTGATTTGATTTGATTTTTTTTTTGGCCTTATTAAATACTGATATAAGATATATAGTTGTTATTATAGAATTATGAAAAATTATAAGTGAAATTATAGGAGCAAAAAAATAAAAAGAAATAACAAAAATTAGAAAAAAAAAAAAAATTGCCTTATGAATTATATATATATATATATATATATATTAAATGTGTTAATTATATTTTTTTCTTTATTTTTCTTTATTTCATTTTAGTAAGTTTTTAATTTTTTTTTTTTTTTTGATTTTTTTCTCGTGTGTGATTCAAAAAAAATGAAAAGAATAATGTTATTCTTTTTAATTATATGGGCAATAAATATTAAGAGATATATAAATTATAATTTAAAAATAAAATTAAAGACGTTTACTAATAAAATATTTATGTCTGGAAGAGTTCAATTAAAATCAACAAAATTACAACATAGAAAAAGGCCAAGAAAAAGAAAAAAATCTAGCATATATCCAACCCCTGTTTTATATCACCCTAGACAAAGAGATTATTTTAATTTGCAAGGTGAATATACATGTCTTCCAAGTGAAGATATATTAAATTTATTATCACAAAACAAATTATATTTATTAATACAAAGTATAAGAAATAAAAATAACGATGCCATAAACAAGATATTATATAAAGATGTGAATAATATTTATATAGATAAAAATCATATATATTATGATGAAAAAAATTTAGAATCAAAAGAAAATATAAACCAAAATGTAAACGAAAATGTAAACCAAGAAATAGAAAAACAAATGGAAAAACAAATGGGAAAACAAATACAAACACATAGTAATAAAAATATTAATCATTTATATGATCGTGAAAAAAAAACTAGCAGAAATTTTATAAAATTTTCTAATTTTAATAAGTATTATAATAATAATAATAATACAGAGGATGAGATTTCTAACATAGATAATAACGATAGTGATAATAATATTTCTAATAATAATAGTGAAGAAAAAGAAAAACTAAAAGATAACACATTTATTGATATAAATAATATTTATTTTTATTTTAAAAAAGTAAACATAACTAATATAAATAAAGATAATATAAATGATGATATATATAAAGAATTATTACAACTAAAAAAAATATCCTTAAAAAATGAAGACCCTATAGGATATAATATATATAAATATTTTTTGAATATTATTACAAATGTAGATAGAGAAAAATATATGGATGATTTTTTTTTAGTTAAATTTATTAATAATATATGGATCAATAAAAATATACATAAATATTTCTATTTCTTAAATTCTTTATATGATCGTATGAAAAAAATATCATATAAATTATTTTCTTTAAATTATAATATTGATATTATTGGTCATGATGAAGAAAAAAAGAAAATGATGTATTTTCAAAGACATGAATTATTTGATAAAATTATAAAAAAAACTAAATATATACCGAACTATATTTTAAAACATAACTATATATATTCTAATAATATTTTTAATCTTTATAAATATGATATAAATACAAATTCATATATAAATAATTTTGATAATACATATAAAGAAGTATCTGTTGATGACTTTTTAGATAATGAAAGAAAGAAAAATCTAAATATCTTCTACAACCAAGAAAAGTTTCAACCCTTCTATGAATATGCTCAACGTTATGATAAAAATAATCAAATGAAACATGTAATGACTGTTGTTTATGGAAATGAAAGAAAACAAAAGGATTCGAATGAACTCCACGAAAATAATGATGATATAAAAAATGTTGATAATGTTATAAATAATAATAATGAAAAAACATCTATACAGCAAGGAATAAAAAATGACAAAGGGGATAAAAAAAAAAAAAATACAAACACTAATAGTAATAATAATGATATTAATAGTAATAGTAATAGTCATAGTAATAATCCAAATGAACCAACTTGGCTATCTGCAATAAGAAAGAACCCAGATTTAAAAAACGAAATCTTAAATAAAATATGCGAAAAAATGCATGCAGAATTTCGTGAAATGAATGTCTTAACTGAAGATAATAAAATCGATTTAAACAGAATCGATGATATTAAAAATGATAAAGATAATTTGTTATATAAAAAAGTTTATGCTATGCGTGATTATTTTTATAAAATTTTTTATGATAATTATAATCCTAATTTAGATATATATGAGTTAGAAACTTATGTAGATGCTGAATACAGAACTTTTTCTTATAAAAAGGATCTAGATGTTCTATTTAAAAATTGGGTTCTAAATGAAAATAAACAATTACCAGTGGTACATTTTGCTAAAAAAGATGTTGAGCTAGCCAAAATAAGATACATGTCAAAAACAAAGAGAAAAGAATTAGAGTTTAATGAGAGGTTTGCAGAGAGACATGGTAAAGGAAAGATTCCATTTAGACGAAATTTTGATGATAACAAAGAAAATGACGAAAAAGAA
>NC_031487.1:883218-897779 GCF_001602025.1 Plasmodium gaboni | reverse complement strand
GAATTTAATGAGAGGTTTGCAGAGAGACATGGTAAAGGAAAGATTCCATTTAGACGAAATTTTGATGATAACAAAGAAAATGACGAAAAAGAAAATGATGAAAAAAAAGATGACGAAAAAGAAAATGACAAAAAAGAAAATGACGAAAAAGAAAATGACAAAAAAGAAAATGACCAAAAAAACGATGACGAAAAAGAAAATGACCAAACAAACGATGACCAAACAAACGATGACCAAACAAACGATGACCAAAAAAACGATGACCAAAAAAACGATGACCAAAAAACAAAGAGTGATAATAATAATAGTGGAGGGAGCGATTCCTCTTCAAATACTATTACAAAATCTCAAGAAGACGATAAAACAAAGAGTAAAAAGAAAGTTATCATAAAATCAATAAATTGCCTAATAAAGTGGAATATAACTAGTGAAAATGAATACAAGAAAAATAATGATGAAAATATTTTGAAAGATGATGATATAAATATTGGAGATAATGACGATGACGACGACGACGACGATAATGATGACAATGTTGATTTTAATGATATAGATATTCCTAATAATGATTTAGATTCTTATGGCTTCTGTGATGAAAATATAGATGTATATGAAGATGAGGATCCAACATTTGAAGATATACACTATGCTAAACTAGTTATTTATGATGATAATTATGATAAACAAGAATTTATAGAAACATTAATGAAATATATAACAACATGTGATTATAAAAGAGCATACTCAATATATAACTCATTAAAATTTAAAGGAAAAGTAGATAATCTATATTTCAAAAATTTTGAAAGAGCCGAAAATATAGCATTTCTTCTACGACAATCAAAACAAAAAATTTTGGTGGAAGCAGAGTTTTTATAAAAAAAAATTATATATAAATTAAATATTTTATGTCTACTAAAAAATTAATTATTTACACATTTTATTCTTTTAATATTTTTTTTTTTTTTTTATGTAAATAGGTAGTTCAGGTTGCTATATAAAAAGATATTGCAATGTATATATATATATATATATATATATATATGTGTATTTTTTTTTTTTTTTTTTTTTTTTTCTTTTTTAGTGTAACCTTTATTCATTCGTAAAATATGTAATATAATATTAATTTTAATTATTATTATTTTATTTTATTTTATTTTTTTTTTTTTTTTTTTTTTTTTATTGAATGTATATATAAATATAAATAAATAAATATATATATGTAATTTTTATCTTTTTATTTTTTTTATTTCTTCATTTTCATTATTTTGTTTTATTTTTTTTTTTTTTTTGTGATCATATCAAAAGTGGATAAACTGAAAAAAAAAAAAATTTTCATTTTTTAAAATATAATTATATTAATTTTTTATCATATCCAAAAAAAAAAAAAAAAAAAAAAATGAGAAATACTTATAAATTATAATATTATTTTACACATATGCTTAATATATATATATATATATATATATATAAAAGGACCAAAAGAAAGGTTAGCACATTACAAATTATAAATATATTTATATTTATATTTATGTTTATGATTATTTTTATTTTTATTTATTTTTTTTTTTTGATATATTAACATAAAATGTCAATTATTTTTTAATACGCTCACAATAAAAATGTTTATATATTTTATATTATTTGTATAATAAAAGATACCCTTCTCAGTTGTCACAATATTATATATATTATTATAATAAAAATAATATACATACAAAATAAATAAATAAATATATATATATATATATATATATATATGTTATATTTTTTTTTTTTTTTTCGTTTCTTTATTTTGTATGGATAGTTTTTTTACGTGGTCACATATTTGAAGAACCAGCCGTTTTATTGCTCATGTAAAAAATGATTCCTTTGGAGATTGAGGCATATATATGTTATATTTTTTTTTTTTTTTTCGTTTCTTTATTTTGTATGGATAGTTTTTTTACGTGGTCACATATTTGAAGAACCAGCCCGTTTTATTGCTCATGTAAAAAATGATTCCTTTGGAGATTGAGGCAAAAATGAAGGACTCGGATTCAGACATAAAGATAGAATCGAATGCAGATCCAAACGTTGAATCCAACGCAGATCCAAACGTTGAATCAAACATAGATCCAAATGTTGAATCCAACGCAGATCCAAACGTTGAATCCAACGCAGATCCAAATGTTGAATCCAACGCAGATCCAAATGTTGAATCCAATGTTGATCGGGTGCCTTTCCTTGGTGAGGAAAATAAAATTTATGCAAATGAAGAAGATGAAAATTTTGTGAATAATTATATAAATGAAAATATAATAAATCTGAAGAGTGTAGATAATTATTTAGAAAAAATGGATAATAAAATCAAAGAGTTAGATGAGAATATTAATGATAGAGTGCAAAAATATATATTGATGAAAAATGAATATGAAAAACTATTTAAGAGTATTAAAGAGAGAACAAAATTAATAAACAATATAATAAATGATATTGATAAAAAAACTGAAAAGAATGAAGATGCTTTAATAATTTTATGTAAAGATATTAAAAAATTAGATACAGGCAAACAAAATGTGACACAGACTATAATATTATTAAAACGTATAGTAATACTAATAACATCTATTAGTAAATTAAAAAAAAAAGCTATCAAAAGAGAATATAAAGATTGTATTTATTTAATACATATTATAAAAGAAATGCTAACACATTTTTCAGATTTAAAAACAAATAATAAATTACGTAATATCTATCATGAGACCAAGATATTATTTAAAGATTTAAAAAATCAGATTAAAGAAGATATAAATTTAATATATGATCCTCATATATTAATAGAAAAAAATATGGTCATCTTAAATGATCACCTGATACCTATAGAGAAGAATAATCATGATAGTATTAATAACAACAAAAAGGATGTTATTGATAATAATAATAATAATAATAATAATCATAATAATAATAATCATCATAATAATAATAATCATCATCATAATAATCATAATAATAATCATCATAATAATCATCATAGTTATATTCGGATTAACCTATTTGATGCATGCAATTGCCTTTATTATTTAAATTCTTCACTCATAAAAAAGGTTTCTAAGAAATTTACGAATTTTTTCTTAGAAAAATTTATTTTTATATTTAAAAATCAAGCTCACACATTAGATAGTATAGATAGAAGAATATCGTGGATTAAGAGAGCTCTAAATAATTATGATAATGTTTATTCTCATATATTTCCTTCAATATATAACATACCATTCCATATAGTAACCAAATTTTGTTTAATAACTCAAAAACATGTTCTTAAAATTATGTCCTCTTCAATAGAACACACAAATAATCCAACAGACTTAATAAAAACAGTCATCAATGTTATTAATTTTGAAAACTTCTTAAACAAAAATATTAAATATTATTCATCCAATGAAATTCCTACAATTCATGATTATTCATCTTTAGATTTGCCATTCCCTGAACTTTTAATACAAAAAAGTCTAACAAAAAAAGAAAAAGAAAATATGAATGCGGATCTATGCTCTATAAAAAAAAATAAAAATTATATTAATAATGAGGATCAACAAAAAGTATTAAACTTAAGTGTTCATAATGAACCCAGTGAACAAATGAAATTTTTAGACAAAAACAAAAACACTCAATTAATTAATAACTATTTATATATGGAAGATATTACATCTAATCAGGATGAAAACAATATTATATTTACACATAATAATAATAATATGATGAACACTTGTCAAAGTGTTAAAAATTTTAAAGGAGCCATTTCTTGCTCATTTGATAGTTTTTTATGTAACTGGCTTAAATGTGAAGAAAAAAAAATATTAAATAAATTTGAAAGTATTATAAATGAACAGAAAGAAGATTATATAAGTGATATAAAAAATTATAAATGTATTAAAGACATTGCAAATATAGATTTTAATAATTTTGACATAAATGAAATAAATAATATAAATTTAGATACAAGTAATAATACATATTATTACAACAATAAAGATATAAAAATTATTGAACAAAATATTTATAATAATGATAATGTATATAAATCATCGTATTCTATTTTTCATTTATATAAAAACTATATTAATATGATAGTTCTATTTAGTAAGTGCCAAACATTATATGATTTTATTCTTTTTTTTAAAACATTATTATTTAAATATTCTGAAGAATTAAATAAAAGAATTATTGAAAAAATACAAGAATCACAAGAAATCGAACATATTAAATTATTATCTATATTAATTAATACATGCTCATATATAAATGGTCAAATGAATGAAGCTTATGAACAATTAAAAACTAATATGGATCCTTCTTATTTTATATATATATCTTTTAAAGATGAAGAAAAATATTTCTTAAATATTAAAACAAAATGTATAAAAAATATTATATTATATATAAAAGAAAAAATAAAGAATATCATATCAAATATAACTATAGTTAATATATATGATATAAATAATATATGTGAAAAATCTATTTATATGAATAATATAAAAAAATTACTTTATCAATATTTTTCTTTTTTTAAAAATATATTTGATAATACATGTTTAACCTATTTATTAGAAAAAACAACCACTCTAATAATTCAACAATTTTATGATACTATCTTTTCTTTTACATATATAACAAACATAACAGCTCAACAGCTCCTTCTTGATTCATATGAAATGCAAAAAGTTTTGTTTACAATGACAGATATATTGAATGGCACAAATCAAAGTAAACAGAAAACACAAAAAATTCATCAACATAAAAACTATGATAAATTACAAAGTGAAAACATTCAAACAGCCCATAACATAACAAGTAAAGAAAATACAACAAATAAGAATCTCTTACCACTCCAAGAAATTAATTTATTATCTGAATCAAATATAAATATAGAATATACTGAAGAAGAAACAATAATTCCACAAACATATTATAATTATGTAACAAGCAGATTAAATAAAATACAATTCTTATTAAAAATATTTTTATCTAACATATATGATATTAATGCATTCAATTTATTACTTACAGAAAATAATAATATATGTAATATAGAAGAGATAGAAAAAATCTTGACGATGAAATATGACCAAGACAAATATTTAGAAGAAGATAATAAAATCAATAAGGATTATATGTTGGACATTAAAAAAACAGGCATAAGAGCAGCAGAGGAGTTGAAGAATTTTATATCAAAAATGACTCACCTATAAAAATAGAGGTCTAACAATATATATATATATATATATTTTTTTATTTTTTGTTTTTAAAAATTTCAATGTGTTAATTTGACAAATGTGCTAAATATACACATAAATTAAAAAAAAAAAAAAAAAAAAAAAAAAATTTTAATTTTTAAATTAAAAAATAATAAAACATTATATATATATATATATATATATATATATATATATAAATATATATTTTTTTTTTAATTATATACTAATTTTACGAATTCAATGAAATTCCGTTTGGAGATTTTTTATTATCTAGATGAAAAATTTTTCCAATATTTCTTATACGTTGTGATTTTTGCTCAGTATCACTTTTTTGTTGTAAATATCTTTTACCTATATTATAATCACCACCACCATGTTTTTTTAAAAAATGAGATATGTCATATGTACTTATAGCAAAAGATTTCAATAAATCAATTAGACATAACATTTCTTTATCATTTAAATCTCCATGGAATTCTTTTATTAATATACCATTATCGGGTTGTAACATAAATGCCTTTGGATCATGATCTATCATTACAACCCTATCTAGATTACGACCTAATCTTTTTAAATCTTTTACATAAGATTTCTTTTTTTTAGAACATTGATCTCTATGTAAACAACCAATAGCTGGTATACCCCATTTAGATATTACTTCTTGAGCTACTGGGAAATTATCATCTGACCATATAACAATTTCATAAAAGCTAGATAATTCTTTAAAAAATCTATCAGCATATGGTCTTTTTAATACTCTCCAACCCGTTTTTCTATCATATTCTAATTTAGCTATCACATAATTTAAATCTATAACTAATGTAGGTAAATTTTCTGGATAATTTAAATCTTTAAAATCTGGTAATAAAGGTTCACTACTTAGAGGGAAATATCTATCTATAAATTCATTTAATAAATCATTATATTTATTTTCTAATATTTCTCCTTTTTTTTTCATCATTTTTATAAACTCTTCTACTGTTATATCATTTTCAATACAATACATATATACATATCCAAAAGGCATTAATAATAAACTTAATAATAAATACATCTTTATTAATTTCTCTTTTTCTTTTTTATCCATATATATTTCTTTTAAAGTTTTACTCTCCTTATTATTTATAAAACAACCACTTAATTTATTATTATTCACATAATTCTTTCGCATATTATTATTATGATTATTTATATCCATTTTTTTATTTTCTATATTATTATATTTTATCTCACATCTAGCACTAACCCCATCCATATTTGTTCCCATCTTATCTTTAACCCTCATCCTATTATTATTAAATCCAACGCTTGAGCTGAAATATTTGTAATTTCTCATATTTTCTAACATATGAAATGATTCTGATCCACCAACCTTATAAGTTTTAAAATTAAATATATTATTTAATAAATTATATTTCTTATTTGTATGCTCTAAAAACTTACTTTTCATCTTTTCATTCACATAATGCACATCATTACTTGGAAGGCTATTCTTTTTAGTATCATTATTTAATTTATTCATATAACCCACATCAATAAGACTCATACTATCAAAAATATCTCTTCTGCATGCAAAGCCTATATTTCTATTGTTCATATTTTTTATAACATAACAATTTTCTAAATTTCCTTTTTTTCCTTCCTCATTTTCATAAAATAAATTCTCATCTAACACTGCTTCAATATCACTCTTGGTTATACTCCCTTTAATACTACAACACTTTCTTAAAACGTTATTACATATTTTGTGTTTATTATTATATAACCCTTTTAAACGTAAGAGTGTATTCATTTCTTAAAATATATAACAATAATAATAATAATAATATATTATATTATATTATAAAAAATATTATGAACAAACACTTTTTAAAATTCTACAATCATATCAATTATAAATTCTAACATATTCCAAAATATTAAAAATAAAAAAAAATATATAAATATGTTATAATATATATTATATATATGTGGTTTATAATTTTATAACCTTCATTTTATATTGACTACAAATTTTATGTATTGAAAAAAAAAAAAAAAAAAAAAATCACGTCAAAATGATCAAATAGGTCAATAAAAGTATCAAATAAAAGAAAAATAAATAAAAATAATAAAATAATAATAATATAAATAAATAAAATATTAAATTATAATAAAAATATATCAATTAAAAATTAATTATATTATATATATATATATATATATATATATATATATATATAATATATATATATATATATAATATATATATTTATTCATTTCTATTTTATTGATTTTCTATAGTACAAAATTGACAAGTGCAAAAATTAAAAGCAAGAGAAAAATCATGAGTATATTTATATATATATATTATATATATATATATATATTCATAAGGCTTATATATTTTAACAAAATTATGTAGTAACTATTATATAATTTTGAGAACACATTGATAATATTTTCTTAATATGTGAATATATTTCACGTATCTTTCACATTTTAAATTAATAAATAAATATTATATATATATATTACATATTTTTTTATTTTTTTTATTATTTTTTTTTTTTTTTCTATCAATAATATTTTCTTTGATAATATTCTTAATTTAATTTTTTTTTTTTTGGTGTATATTTTTATATATTTATGTTCCATTATAAAAAAATATAATATGCCTCGTATTATTTTTTTTTTTTTGTTTTAATTACATTTATATATGACATAAAAAAAAAAATAGTATGAAAAAATGAACAAAATATTAAGTACATTTTACAAAAATTATAGAAATACCCCAAGAAATATTAAATTTGTAGATATTTATATTATAATTACACTTGTTAATATCCTTCTTTTATTTATATATGGATATTTTTGGTGTTCTTTTGATGAAAAAATATCAGTTGCAGCTATTTTCACAGCATTAGGAAACTTGACCTTTTCAGTAGCACTGCGAGAACAAGTAAAAAATAAAATGAATAATATATATATATATATATATATATATATATATATATATATTTATTTATTTAAATACATATTAGATAATTTTTGCATATACACATATATATATATATATATATATATATTTTATTTTTTCGAAAGATATCTAATAAAAGTCTTTTTAATATTAAGAGGGAAAAAATAATATTCGATTTTGTTCTCTGTTCTTTGGTATTATATATTGGTAAGTGAAAATTTTCCATTTGTATATGATTTTTTTTTTTTCTTTTTTCTCTCGACACATTTAAATATTTACATATATATTTTCACAATAATTTATTTTATTACGATTTGTATATATAATTATATCATAATTGTATTATGTATATTATATATTTTCCAATTTGTTTTATTATTATTTTTCTTAATATTTTTTTTTTAGGAGTATTTAGTTATATGCACTTGAATTAATATAAAATTTTCAAATATTTTAAGGTCTAAGCCTTTAATTAACACATAATAATATATATGTATATATTATTTTTTATATATTATTTTTTATATATTATTTTTTATATATTATTTTTTTTTGTTATTTGACTCATGTAATGTCATAAAATCTTCCTTAATATATATATATATGTGTAACCCATTTTGTTTTACATATTTATTTTAATTTTTTCTGTATATACATCATTAATAAATGAAGATTTTCTTTTTATATTTTGCTTTTTTATTTGTATCATATAAAAGTATAATTATAACTTTGAAAAATGATAACACATTTTTTGTCTTTCCAAATATAATGAATAAAAATAGGAACATATCGAAACGTAATTTTAGTACCTATATGAAGCGCTTAAGGAATGCTAGTGTGGAAATTGATTTAGTTAATCGAAAAGATTTAACAAAGGTCGAAGTTATTAAAATGTTTTTAAAAGGTGTTAAAGAATGTAAAAATGTAGAATACTTGAAAGAAAAACATAAAGGACATGTTCCACCAACCACCAAAAGGAAATTAATGAAACAAAAAAGAATGATTAATTTAAGAGCACAAATTAAAAGTACAAGATTGAAAAAACAAGAACAAGTACCTGAAGATAAAAATATACTCAATTTTCCAGCAGACCAATTAAAAAATATAAACGCAGCTGTTTTATATTTTAGAAAATATTTTGAAAAATATGAAAATAATGAAGATTCGAAAGATATATGAATTTTTTCTTTTTTTTTTTTTTTAATTACTTTATTCTTTTTTTACCTGAACTGTTAATAAAAAAAAATATATTTATATTTATATGGCTATATTTTTAATAAAAAAAAAAAAAAGATTTATATATATATTAAATTAAGAAATGTCCATTTTATTTTCCCTAAATTTATTTTCTACAAGTATAATGTAAAATACGTTTGAATGGTGAACACATATAATATATTCAAAATTAATTAAATACTAATAAGAGTATTAATTACAAATATGAGAGAAAAAATTAAATGGGAGTTTTATTTACAAACGGAAGGTAAAAATATTAACATGAACAAAAAAAAAAAAAAAAAATAACAAATAATACATACATACATATACATATATATATATATATATATATAATACATTTCACATGTTATAATTTCTCGTTATATATTTGGATAATATTTTTTATAATTTATATTAATCGAATTGATCACTTCAATTGTCTGCTTTTTTATTTGAGTATATGTTTTATACTCCTTCTCCACAGGATATATATCCCTATACGTTTTAACACATCTATTATTAATTTGAACAAAATTCTTTTGATATTCGAATAAAATATTTTTGTAATATCTTTTCTTTAATAATAAACTTTTCAATTTTAATAAATCTTTGTATATATATTTATAATCCTTTTCTAAATGGCTTATATCTGAATTCTCATCAACCTCCTGTAAAATATTTTTAACAGTCATGTCGTTAATAATATTTGAAAAGCTCCCTAAATTGGTATATTCGCTTGAAAATGAATTTTTCTTTTGTATAACTTTGCTTTCTTCATCTTCTTCACACGTTGCTACAAAGAAAAAAAAAAAATAAATAAGTACATAATGTATGATAAATTAAAAGGTAAACACGAACAAATGTATATATAAATATATATATATATATATATATATATATATATATTTATTTATTTATATATTTGCACAATTTTTATACGTACAGTTCTTTTTTGGAATATCAAAATCCCTGCGAAAAGAAGAACAGGAAGAAGAAATAGAAACATTTCTTGATTTTGCATCGAAGGATGTAGTAGATACACCACCTACAATATTGGACTTTAAATTTTGATAGTAAGTATATATAGGTCTCAATACTTCTTTGTAAATTTTATTTGGTATGAATTTAAAATGGCTATAAAATAATTTATCATACAATTTTAAAATTTCTTTGATTTTTTTTTTTTCATAAACAAGTTTTTCATTAGTTAATTTCATGGGTGATAAAAAATAATCTACGTTTTTTTTTAAGACTTTCATACATATACGTAGGTACATATTTCCATATGAATCCATTGTAAAATCTTTTTCTTTTGCTTCTTCATTTTTTATTTCTTGAATGATGGAATTTATATTTCTATTATCATTATCCAAATAAATATCATTTTCTTCTTTGTTGGAATTATTTGTAGAATCCACATTTACTTCTATAGTATTATATATGTTAACATCTTTTTTATTTGTATTAATAATATTATTTTCCTCATACTTAATACTATGTTTACTTTCAATTGTGTTCATTGTATTATATGTATTATTCATATGGGTGTTATTATTAGTACTATAATTAGAAATGTTTTTATAATTTTTTAACCACATAGGAGAGTTATCAAAATTTGCATGATTAATATTATCACTCTTGTCATTATAAAAATCATCACGTTTATCATTATATTTATTATCACAATTATCATTCCTTCTTCCTTCTAATGATATGTTTTGAATTTCCTCTTTACTAACATCTTCGTCTCCTTTTTTTTTTAAATATTGTTTTTGCTTTATATCTAAATAATGCTTTAAATTTTCTTTTTTCTCTCTTATAGTGTTCAATGTTTTTTCCTCACGTGATGAACAGGTTTCTTGAACATATTCATCCAACTTATTAAAATTATTATCATTATTGTTATTATTATTATTATTATTAATACTGATGTCACCTATGCAATCATAAAAGGAAATATTCTCATTCACATCATTTGTATCATTTACAAAATTTTCATCACTTTTTGTTTCTTCTTCTTTCTTTTTATCGTATATAACTTCTCTTTGTGTTTCTTTATTTTCTTGCATATGAACAGGTTCATTTAAATGATTATTTGTGTTTACATTGTCTGTATTACTTTCATTTAATATATTCATATATATACTATTACTATTATAAAAAATAGATTCATCTTCATTATCTTCATTCAAGTTGCATATACTTCGATTTGTTTTATATAATCTTGGTAATGGAAAATCAGAAGATTTTACACCTTTATAATATTTCTTCAATTTATTTATTTCGTTATTTAAATTATGTTGGTTCTTTTCTTGCTCTTTATCTATATCATCATGTTCTTCTTTTAAAAAAGGAAACCATTCGTGTACACAGTCTTCTAAAATCATATTTATTAATATATCATTTTCTGAATTATAACTTTTATTGTTATTATTTTGAGAACATATATTTAGTATATTCGAATTTCGGGGGCTATTCAATAAGTTCCTAGAAGAACTGAAAGAACTTCCTGAACTGTTCATTCGGTTAACAAAAAAAGTAAAGATAAAAAAGGAAAACTCAACATATAAAAATATATATTATATATATTATATATATTATATATATTATATATATATTATATATATATATATATATATTTATTTATTTAGTAAAGCTCTTTCTTTTTTTTTTTTTTTTTTTTCTTTATTAAAATGTTAATTTTCTACATTAAGTGGAAAATTAATTGTACATAATATTTTAGGAACATTTAATAAAATATTTTAATATATATATATATAAATATTTATATATTTATATATTTTTATTACACGTTTAATATTACTTTGAAAACATGAACACAGTTCTTACCCAAAAAATTAATACATATATATATATATATATATTTATTTATTTATTCATATTTTAATGCATACTTATTAGGACAGAATTTATATTTAAAATATTTATTTTAAAATTTTTAGAGAGTATCACTATATATTTATTTATATAAAATATATTTTTTTTGCATTCGTATATATTTGGAAAAATTAAAAAAAAAAAAAAAAAAAAATTATAAATAATATATAAACACATATTTTCTTATTTATCTTTTTAAATAGATACATTTTGTTCCCTTAAAATAAATATTTATTATTTTCTTACATTTTTATTATTCATAAATATATTAGGATGTCAATAATATAATATATCATGTATTATATGTTTATATATAATACGAAGCAGTTTATCTTATAACTACATTTATTTTTTTTATAGACTTGTTATTTTGAAATATTATTTATAAAAAGACTTTTCTTTAAAAAAATATATATTTTTTAAAAATATAATATATAATAAGTAATTTCTTAAATGCTCCTTTTTTCTTTTTCCTCTTTAAGAGGTAAATTATATAAATTACAATATTGAAAGGGATACACATAAAAAAAAAAATAAAATAAAATAAAATATATATATATATATATATATATGTATAATTATAAGTATAGTTTCTTTGGACTTTATTATGAATTGATAAAAAAAAAAACATAAAAAAAGATATATTACCTTATTACTTTTCTTTTAATGTAATAATATAATATACAATTTTAATATTGTGCAATATCAATACGCAACAACAAAAATATAAGGAAATATTACATATATATTATAGATAAATTATTTTATGAATTTCTTTTTTATATCCATGTCTGTTATAATTTTTCTTTTTATTATTCAAAAAATTCATGACCTTATATGTGTAAATATATCTAATTTACCTTATGTCCATTTTTTTTTTTCATCTTTTTTTTTTTTTTTTTTTTAGTGATAAATATTATACATATAGAATATTATATTATTTTTTTTTCTTATTTATTATAAATGTTTATTAACATTCTGCATATATTATGTCAGAAACAAACTTAATAAATTTTTGATACATACAATAATATATGATGAAAAATATATTTTATATTTATCATAATAAAGTTATAAATATTATATCTACATATATAAATAAATATATTATATATATATATATATATATATATATAATATATACATATATTTTTTATATTTATGTTATATATTTCCTATTATGTACTCTAAACTTATGAGCATATAATGATATATAATAATACGTACACTCTTATAACTTAATTTTTTTATTTTTTTTTATTCTTGTTGTAAAAATATATTTTATATAATGTTGATATGATATTATGTAAATATAATAATAAAAAAAAAAAAAAAAAAAAAAAAAAAAAAAAGAAATAAATATTATTATTATTATATATATATATATATATATATATATATATATTTTTTTTATTATTTTTTTTTTTTTTTTTTTTTTTTTTTTTTTTTTTTTTTTTTTTTTTTTTTTTTTTTTTTTTTTTTTTTTTTTTTTTTTTTTTTTTTTTTTTTTTTTTTAATTTTTTTTTTAAAAAAAAAAAAAAAAAAAAAAAAAAAAAAAAAAAAAATATATATATATAATATATATATATATATATTATTTGTATGATGATACAATGGTTAAATATATTTAATTTTATTTTATTATTATTTTATTTTTATTATTTTTTTTTTTTTTTATGAATAATTAATTTATCCTTGTTCATAATAAATGATATATTTATTTATCATATATGACATATTACATTTAAAAAAAGAATTATATTTATAAATAGTTATATCATTCTTAAAAAAAAAATAAAAAAGAAAACAAAATTTTTTAACATTTGTTATATATATATGTTATATATTTATGATCGTTGCAGCAAAAAATATATCCATAGGATTCATATTTAATTATAAGAGCAACAAGGATAAATATAAATAAATATACACATATATTATATATTATATATATATATATATATATATATATTTCCTTTTTATTAACATATTTCGAAATAAGTTGTTTATTATATGAGAGTAACCTTGCGAATGTGATTAAATTAAAAAAATTGGTACACATAAAAATATATAATCTTATATTGTTTTTATTTTCCTATATTTAATTAAAAAAATTCCCTTCATATAAAAATGCTTTAAGTTTTAAAAGTTCACATAATTAATTTTAATGTATACATCATTTTAAAATGTAATATAACCGAAAGGAAAAAAAAAGGAAAAATTAAATGAAAGAACAAAAAAAC
>NC_031487.1:871391-882918 GCF_001602025.1 Plasmodium gaboni | reverse complement strand
ATATTATATATATATATATATATATATATATATATATATATATATATATATATATAATATATTTATTTATATATGTAGATATAATATTTATAACTTTATTATGATAAATATAAAATATATTTTTCATCATATATTATTGTATGTATCAAAAATTTATTAAGTTTGTTTCTGACATAATATATGCAGAATGTTAATAAACATTTATAATAAATAAGAAAAAAAAATAATATAATATTCTATATGTATAATATTTATCACTAAAAAAAAAAAAAAGCAATAAATATTATTATATATATATATATGCATACAAATATATAATACATATATTTATGTAAAATATATATCTTTTAATTTTATGTTATTTTTTTTTTTTTATAATATATGTACTTTTTTTATTATCTTATCAGTTATATGACATGATTTTTTTTTTTTTTCTTTTGACCTCATAATTAAAATTATTTTCTTATATATATTTATATAATTAAAAAAAAAAAAAATAAAATAACAGTAAGAATATATTTTTATAATAGTGTGTAATTTTATATTAAAATAAGAATATAAAAACAAATGTATAATATATCTTTTCTTTTTTTACTTTCTTTTTTTTTCATTTTTTCCTTTTTTATTTATTTTTAAGTCCTTAAAAAATATTCATAAAACAGTAACAAAAAAAGTACATAATTTTAACATATGTCGTCTTGCTCAATTAAAAAAAAAAAATAAAATATAAAATATAAAATAATTATATATATATATAATATATTATATATATATATATAATGACATATAAATATAATACAAAATATATAATACAATATTATATATATATATATATATATATACAATATGTACATAATACATTTTATAATCTTAAATTTAAAGGAATATATAAAAATAAATATACACGTAAATATATATTATAATAAATACATAATAATATATTTATATATAATTTTTATTTAACATTTATTATTTATTTATTTATTTTTTTTTTTTTTTTACTTTATTATTTTATTTTTTTTATAATTAAAAAATATATATAATATTATTATATATATATATTTTATATATAAACATATATACATATATAAAAATATATTATATAAATAATATATATATATAATATATTTATTTGAGTTTAAAATATAAGAATATAACTTTAAAAATAAAAAGTAAAATAAAATAAAATATAAAAATATATATATTTTTTATTATTATACACAATTAATATATTATATATATATATATTTATATATTTATATTATATTACATTATAATATATTATAATATATTATTATATATATATATATTATAATACTAATTTATGGTTTATATGTTATTATTTCATTTATTTATTATATTATTATAATTATTATTATTTTATTTATTATTATTTTATTTATTAATTTATTTATTTATTTATTTATATTAATTATCCCTTTTCCTATAAGTTTCAGTTGCTATTATATATATATATATATATATATATATATATATATTTATATATATTTATGTATATCTTTTTATTTTTTATTATAAATAACAGTGTCATAAGAATAAAGAGTTTAATATTTGACTATGATATGACACGTTTTTATAATAAAACAATTAACATATATATATATATATATATATATATATATATATATTTATATATTATTTATATATATCATTTGTATATATCATTTATTTATATTATTTATATGTAGTCATTGGAAAGAATTATATATAAAGATGTTTCTATTTCTCTCATATTTTTATAATAGAATGTGATAACTTTATATATAACCTTTTAAAACACCGATTTGTTAAGAATATATAAAATATATGAATTTTATAAGAAGAAAAAAAAAAAAAAAAAAAAAAATACACAGAAACATATATATTATATTGTATTTATTTATATATTTGGTGTATCCATTTTTCTTATAGTATAAACTCTATTCATGTTATAATAATTTATTTCATTATTCATAATTTAATTTTTTTATTTGTGTAGATATGAATACTCTTTTATTATATAAATGTAAAAAATATATACATATATATATATATATATATATTCAATTATTTATTTATATTTATGCGTGTGTATGTACGAATTAAATATATTTATTATATGAAACAATAATCATATAGAAAATGTTTTTGGAATGATTAACTTAACCTCCCCTCCCAAAAAGATATTTATAAGAATAAAATAAATAAATACATATATACATATGTATATATATATATATATATATATATATTTTAATTTATATAATATTTTATATTTTCATTTTTGCTTATAAATAACATTAAAAAAATCTGATTAATATTTGTATTATCACCAAAAAAAAAAAAAAAAAAAAAAAAAATGTTTAATAATAATAATGAAGAAGAAGAAGACAGTTATAGAAGAGGTCGAGGAAGTTGTAATTCATCAGATAGTGATTTTGAAAATGGTACGAACGAATGTATGAATAATTTTAATAATTATAATAATTTTAATCGTTATCATGAGCAGAATATAAATTCATGTGAAATTGATGAGTTATGTGTTGATGATAGTAATGATGATAGTAGTAGTAAATATAATGATAGAGAAAATATAGATAACAATTTTGAGATTAATATGAATATAAATTTTGATGGTATATATAATTATAAGAATTTAAGACCAGTAAATGAGAATGAAGTAGAATTAGTTGTTGATAATTTTTTTGAAAAAATAAGAAATAATGAAGAAGTATATTCTGAATGGAAAATATGTCCAAATTTTATATTTAGAATATTATTCATACCTAAATCAAGAGCTAATAATTTTATATATCCAGTAGCATCTTCATTTATAGAAACCATTCCAAAAGATGATTGGGTGTCTGATTGGGGCTTCAGTGATGTTCAATATTATATTATATTAATAAATATAGCTGATTATAGAAAATCATATTATAAAATTGATCATTTTAATTTTAATCATCTAAATACAGATAGAGGGTGGCATAATTTTGTGCCCTTTGAAAAATTAAGAGAACCAGGATTTATAAGTGAAAATGGACAAATAATTTTAAGAGCTGGAGTATATCCATTCGGGTCAGAATCTTATAAAAATAGTAGAGATATAAATTATGATAGTAAAATGAGAACAGGATTTGTTGGATTAAAAAATCATGGTGCTACATGTTATATGAATGCTTTACTTCAACTTTTATATCATATCAATATTTTTAGAAAAGCTGTATGTATGATGATATTTAATATAGAAAATATTATAGGGAAAAAAACTCTCAAATTTTTTAAAAATAAATTCTATAAGAAAAAAAGAAAGTATAAAAAAAAGTCCATAGATGCAAAAAATATTCTACCCATAAATAATAACATACATCCTCATCACACCAACAACAATAATGATAATAATAATAATAATAATAATAATAAAAATAATTCTGTTGATGTTGATGTTGATGTTGATGTTGTTGATGCTGTTGATGATGATAATAATAATATATTATTTCAAAATGTCAGAGGCTATGAAAGTGATAATTTTAAAGAATTAGAAAATAATAATAATGGCCAATATTTAAAAAAAGAACGTAAAAAAAAAAATACTCCAATGGATGATCAAGTGGAGCAACAAAATGAAGATGATAATTCCCATATAACAAATAAACCATATAATAAAATAAAACGTGTTTCATATAACACAACAGAAACTATAAAAAATTTTAAATCTGATATGTTTGTAGATAATAATAATACACATTCGTCTAAAGATATATTATTATCACCCTCTACATCATCCATGTATAACAATCATGATAACAATGCTGAAGAAAGACAAAAAGAAACATCCCTCATATTGAATAATGACTCATGTCATAAATTAAATAATATGCAAATAAAGGATCTACCCTTTGAAGGCACATCAAATGAAAATAATACAACCAACAATAATAATGGTAATAGAAATAATAATAGTTGTAAAAGTCCTTTATTATTAAGGGATCAAAATGATAGTCTAAATAATTTAAGCGACAGTGAAACGAACAACAATAAAAATAAAAATAATAATAATAGTAATAGTAATAATAATAGTAATAATTATCAATATGAAATAAAAAATTATAAGAAACATACTTATTCAAATGTATCCTCATCAGACCCATCTATAGAAAATACAAGAATTAATGACAAGGGAAACGAGAATACTAATTTTTTAGGTTCTACAAATAATTCAAATCTTAACCAAGTATCTAAATATGGAAAAAAAAGTAAAAAAAAAAGCCTGCTTCATGATGCTAAAAAGAATTTAAAAAAAAAAAAAAAAATTATTAAATATGGAAATGAAAGGAAATCTGAAAATAATGTAGAAAATATTGAAAATTTTGAAAGTGCAGATAATGGAGGTAGTATGGAAAATGGGATATCGCAAGTATCCTCTTCTGACAACTTTTCTAATATATCTAATATTTCTAGAAAGAAAAAAAAGAAATATTCATCTAATAGTAAATCGAACCTATTAATAAATAATAAGAAAATGAAGAATTATTCTTCATTAAGTTTAATCAAAAATAATAACTGTAATGATGAATATAATATGACAAGTGGACATAATGTTGGTAATATGAAGAATAGTGGAAGTATTAATAATATGGATAATATTGATAGTATGAATAGCATTAATAAAATTTATGATTTTCACAGTGATGATGAACAGGGTAAAGATAAACATGATTCAAATAGAGATGGTAATGAAGATGATAATGATGAAGAAGATTTGTATGACCGACATATACAGAAGAGTTATACGTTTAATTATTCAGACAGTGATTTATCTGTAATATCAATTACATCTTCAGGTTCGTCAGCTTATGTGTCGTGTTCTTCTTCTTCATCATCTTATTATTATAAAAAGAAAAAAAGGAATAAATATGTGAAATCCAAAGAAGTAGATTATAAAAATATTTTACTAGAAGAACAAAATGAAAAGAAAAATATTCTTCCAACATCTTTAGCTTTACAAAATTTATTTTATAAATTACATACAGTAGATGAAGCTGTTTCTTGTAAGGAATTAATACGATCATTTGGTTGGGATGCAAGTGATGTGTTTACACAACAAGACACACATGAATTATTAAAATTGTTGTTAGATAAAGTTGAAGAACAGATGAAAGGTACTGTAGTTGAAGGATCTGTAAAAAAGATGTTTGAAGGTGAAGTGGAAACATATATTGAATGTTTAGATATAGATTATAAGAGTATAAGAAAAGAGACTTATGAAGATATACAATTAGATGTTCAAGGATGTAATAATATATATGAATCATTAGATAAAGCAATTGAAGCTGAAGTATTAGAAGGAGATAATATATATGAAACAGATGGATATGGTAAGCAGAAAGCTAAAAAAGGAATGAGATTTTTAAGTTTTCCTAATATTTGTATTTTTTTATTAAAAAGATTTACATTTGATTTACAAAGAATGGAAACAGTAAAATTAAATAATCGTTTTGAATTTTATAAAGAATTAGATTTAACTAAATATTGTAATAAAAGTGGAAGTGAATATGTATTACAAGCTGTTTCTGTTCATCAAGGTAATATGAATAGTGGTCATTATTATTCTTTTAGTTATAAGCATAATGAAAATTTTTGGTTAAAATGTGATGATGATAAAATATTTAGAGTAAGTGAATATTCAGTTATTAATGATAATTTTGGTGGTTATGATATAAATATACAAACTGATCTATATGATTTTGATATATCTGATAATATAAAACAAAGATTAAAAAATTATAGTGCATATATGTTAGTATATGTTAAAAAATCTTTAATACCTAAACTTATAAAAGAATGTGATCCAGCTGTTGTTAATCCTCAAGTTGTTAAAAGATGTAAATTAGAAGAAATGATTAATAAAAAAAGATATAAACTTAAAGATGAAATTCTAGAATATGTTAAAATAAGAGTTTATGACAAATATTCTTATGTTCATAAATCATTTCAAGATCTTCCACCATATGGTATCCCATCATTATTCAATATTAAATTCGATCGTAGCAAAACTGTCATTCAAGCATTTTATAAAATATTAAAAATTATTAAAAGGATATATACCAGGAAAAACCATAAGCACAAAAAAAAAATATTAAAAAAAATTAACAAAAATAATAATCTTAATTCTATAAATCATGACAAAGTAGTATCTTTGGATGATAATATTAAAACAAATCAAGCACCAAATCATAAAATCAAAATAGGTTCAATGACAGATACACACCATAGTTCTTATGATATAAATTCACATGAGAAAAAAGAAGAATCAGAAGAAAATGAAGATAATAAAAAGGACGAAAGAATTATATCTGACATGGGTTCAAAAAAAAATAAAAATAAAAATAATAATAAAAATAAAAATAATAATAATAATAATAATAATAATAATAATTATAACCATATTAATAGTAGCAGTACAGATGGTGATCAAATGCATGACTGTTATAAAGAAACATATTATAAACATATCAAACAAAATGGTAAAGAAGAAAAAGATATATATAATAATATTGAATTAAAAAATGAAACCAATTATGATAATAAAGAAATGATACATTGTAATAATCATATTAATATAATAGATAATCAGAGTAATCATAGTGATTGTTATGATAGTGATACGTCATCTGTTAATTTATCTTCTTCATATTCTTCATCTGATGATTCTTCATCTTCTATATCATCTGTACCTTCATGTTGCACTGTAAAATCATTAGATAAATATATAAATTATATATCAAAAAATGAATTGGCAAATATTAAAGAAAAACCAGATGTGATAAATAAGAATACATCACAAGATAATAATAATAATAATAATAATAACATCACATCAACAAATAATAATTTATCTCCTGTATCTGTTTCATGTTCATCAAATTCTGACGATGATTCGTCTTCATCATCATATGATCATTTAAAAAAAAAGAAATGTTTCTATATTTTGTTATCATCCAATGATATACATCGTTATTATCCTTTAGATATGAAATTGTATAGTAATATATATTTATATGATTTGTTTAAAAAGACAAATAAAGAATCCAATGATTTATTTCCTACTATTGATATATTGTATTTGCCCTATAATAAAAGGACAATAATATCATCTAAAAATTATAATAACAATAATAATAGTAATAATAATAGTAATAATAATATCAATAATAATAGTAATAGTAATAATTATAAAAATAGAACCGCCCTATTTGTATTTAAATATTTTGATATTTATGCAGAAGAGAAGATCAATGATTCCTCCCTTATATGCCTAGATTTCATACACTGTGATATACATTTAAAACCTAAACAGTTGGAACTTCGATTAATTGAGAAAATTTTAAAAGCTATGGATAAAGGTTATATCACTAAATATAATTATGATTTATTAAAAAATTATATTAATAATGAATATTTTGATTCAGATGATCCTTTAAATTTTAAGATATTTGTAGAATATAAAAATAAATGTAATTTAATAAAAAGTAAAAAAATTATAGCACATAATAAAATATCACCTGGTGATATTTTCATTTTTAATTTCTTAAGTAATATGAATTTAGAAAAAAAAAAAAATTTTATGCAAAGATTAGGTATGAGAAAAGAAGATTTATATCTAGAAGAAGAAAATAATCCTTCATATGATGTAGATCTTAATTCCAATACTTTATTTAAGATTCTTTATAAAAAAATCAAACTCATACATAAAATGTATAACTGCTGTTATATAATTAATAATAAGAATGGTGTCTATTACAAAATATTATTAGATACAGATAAAAATAATAATAACATAAAGAACAACATTAATAATAAATATATTTCTAATAATAATGATAAGGAAAAAAATATAGCTACACATCATATAAAAAAAAATGAAAAGGATACGACACAATCAAAAGATATATATAATAATGAAAAAAACAAAACTGATCATAACGAATTATTAAATGATAACTATTTTGAACGTTTTAATGATAATGAGAAACAAGATGAAAAGAATAAAAGTAATATGTATTTAAATCAAAATGTATATGCATCTAAAAATGAAAAAGATGTATATCATTATAATGATGATGAAGATTATACTAGAGATGCCAACTATTTTAATTTCATTCCTTCATGTGAAAGGGTTGCTAAAATGAATTGTGCAAATAATCAAATTGGAAATATTAATATGTGTGATAAAAATAATACATATGATAATATAAAAAATGAAGATTCAGATAGTGTTATACTGTGTAATGCAGATCAAAATATATCTTCTTCATTATCCTATAAAGTCCATGACACATATGGAGCAGACCAAATTAACAACAATAATAATAATAATAATAATAATAATAATAATATGTATCAACATAATGATATACAAAGTAACCTCAATTTTAATATATTTAATATAAATAAAGATAATTTGTCGTATGAAGAAGTTTTGAAATTATATCAGTATTTAAAAAATTATGGTTCTCAATTAGAAAGAAATAATATTTCATCCACATATACGTTATTAAATGAAAACATGTTAGAAGAAATAAAAGAAAGTCTATTTTATAATCAAAAAAAAAAACAAATTTCTAAAAAGGATAAAAGTGTTCAGGTATTAAATAATGAAGGAATAAAAATATGTAGAGACTATCAATATCCTTTTTATAGTCCTCCCACATCAGATGTATGCACCGATGAAGATAATAATAAAAACAATGACAACAATAATTATCATAATAACAATAGTTGTAGTAGTATTGTAAGCTTGAGAAGAAAAAAGAAAAGAAACAAACAAACAAATATGGACAACGAAAATGAAAATGATAATAAAAAAAATGATCAACATGGAAATCAAAATGGTGTTATAAAAAGTCAGAATTGTATATCTACATATAATAATAATTACTACAATAAAAATGATAATAATGTCAGAGATAATAATGTCAGAGATAATTTACCAATTAAACAAGATAGTAACAACAAAATTGTAGATATAAAAAAAGTTAGTAGTATAAATAATATATCTACATCTAATAATTTAAATTCATCAAATGAACATAATATATATAATGAAATTATGGTTCAATGTGATTCAGATATATCCTTATGTTCATCCGCCAACTCATGTTTGACCTATACATCAGAAAGTACAGATTTTTATATATATCCAGGAGAGGAGCTTGCCGAATTTCAATATGTACCAGAAATATTTGACCATAAAAAGAAAAAAATAAAAAATAAAAAATTAAAGAACAAGAAGAAGAAGAAAAAGAAAAAGAAGAAGGAGGAAAAGAAAAAAACTGATACTATAAAAAATGAAGAATCATCATCTATAGTATCCAATTCAAATGATCATCAAGATGATGATGATGATAATAATAATAATAACAAATTGAAACATTTAAAAAGTGCTAGTGTTCATAAAAATAGTATGACAATTTTTGAAGATGATAAAAGCAATGATGACAATAATGATGAATTGAAAAATGATTTATTTAATTTGAAAAAAGATAAATATATATCCAACGATATCAAATCCAATAGTTATAATAAAAATAAAGAAAGAGATAATAGTGTACATGGTTTATCAAATGTTGATGTTGAAAATATGGGATATACAAAAAAGGATGTAACAAATCGAGACTTGGAAAAAAAAACAAGTGATATAGAGAAAGGTATGAGTACTAATATAAATAACAATATAGATTGTATGTCTATATATGAAGAAAATATTACAAAACAAGATGTATCGATAAAAGATGAATTTGAATGTAATCAAAAAAATATGAGGGACAGTAATAAAATAGCTAATGAGCATAATATGAATAATATTGTATTTTCTAAAAAGGGTTCACTAAATAATTCATTGTGTAAAAATTCTGTATATGTGGAAGGAGTCAATGAAAAGGAAAAAAATAATGACAACAAAAATTACAACAATGACAATATTAATAATAGTAGTAGTAACAATGTGGTTAATGATAAGATGGATGAGCAAGGAAATATCCAACCAAAGGACAATATAAATAATAACAATAATGATGATGATGGTAGTGATGATGATGATAGTGATTATGGTGGTGATAATAGTAATGATAATGGTAATGATAATGGTAGTGATAATAGTAATAATAATAGTAATGATAATAGTAATAATAATAGTAATGATAATAGTAATAATAATAGTAATGATAATAGTAATGATAATAATTGTGGTGGTGTAAAAAGAACAAGTTCTAAATGTCATAGAATTATAAAAAAATCTGGAGGAGTTGCACACAAAGAAGAACCCATATTACCATTTTATGTGATCTGTGATTATTTAAATTTTATTGAACGTAAATATTATGTTAATAAAATACGTTTTAAATTATATGATCCAATTTATCAATTAGGAAAATATAAAAATTGTGCAGGAATTATTTTAAAAAAGAATATAAAAAAGAATTATCCAAATTATATTGATTCTTACTTTTTATTTTTAAAAAAAGAATTATTAAAAATTGATTTAGATATTGATATAAGATGTCCAACAAAACAAATATTAAAACATGTATGTTATAAATTAAATATAGATCCTACTCATATATTAATATATTCATTTCCACCATTAACTAGTCCTGTTAATTATACTTCTTATAATATAGATTCTTTTACATATAAAACAGATAATACAGATTATTCTAACCATCAAAAACATAATAATATTATACAATATGGACACGCACCATTTGATGCTTTATTAAAACAACATTCTATGTTATTAGAACATCATCCAATGACTGAAAATAAAACATTCTGTTTGTCTATATTACCATTTCATTATAAATTTACATCAAGATTATATCCTATAGAAAGACCGAAATATTTTTATTATGTAATACATTTATTCAATGCTCATGTTCAATCAGTGGCTGCTTTCAATGGACATATTAAAATTAAAAAAGATATAAATGATGATATAAAAACACATGAAAAAATCTATGAACAAAATGATCATGATATAAATAGCGAATATTCATCTTCTCTTTCTGACAATTCTAGTAGTACTATTGTTAATAATGAATATATAACAGATAACTATACAACAGTTCAAGATCTAATTGATAAAATCAAATTAGAAATCAACCCATACTTAAAAAAAAGAGGTATTGATATAAAACAAAAATTCAGATTGTTATATTCCTTTGGACCACAAATTAGATATCTACATAATGATGAGTATCTCGTAGAAATAGACTTTGTCAAATCAAATCCAATCAAAAATTCGTATGTCGCACCCATAAGAATGGAGCCTGACTTTTCAGACGAACAAAAGGAAATGATCAAGCGAAATGAATTGAAGGTGCGATACAAAAATAAAACAAAATATATATATATATATATATATATATAATCATAAGTATTGGAAATATATATATATTTATATATTTATTTATTTATTTATTTTTATACAGGTAATTCATGTTTTTAATCAAACACCATCAAAAGA
>NC_031487.1:836391-868891 GCF_001602025.1 Plasmodium gaboni | reverse complement strand
TAATAATTTAATTTTATAAATATTAAAAATAATTTATTAGAAACATTTTAAAAATGATGATGAAAATAAATAAATTATTTCATCTTAATGTAAATAGTTTTACAAAAGATTTAAATATATTTCATAAAAATAATAAAATCAATGAAAATATAGGACAAATAGATAATATCAAATATAAAGATGGCTCATCAAAGAGAATAATAACAAAGTGGAAAAATACATTTACTATAACCCTGGAAAAAAATATATTCATATGTTGTCAAAATGAGAAAGACTCATGGGTCTTTCTCAAATATATCAGTAATAAAAATATATATATTATATGTACTTGATATATTTTTATTCACGTGAAATATTATTTCATATATATATATATATATATGTATGTATATATATTTATATATTTATTTATACCATTTGCAGGTCCTAACAAAATCGACAAAGCTTTGTGCATATCCGATTTTAATTTTTTATTAATCCAAAAAAGTAACCAATTATTTATACACCAATTTGATAAGGATAATTCCAACCAAAGCATAATAGATATAAAAATATTAACAAGACAACATATAGACATCTCAGTACTTTTCTTTTTTGCTTATAATGATTTTATTTATATTATTGATAAAACTGGAATATTATGGGTAAACAAAAATTAATGCATATGTGTAAAAATAAAATTTTTTTTTTTTTTTTTTTTTTTTCGCCCCCCCTCCTACAATTTTGATAACACAAATGTGATCACTACTGTTACGTGAATGTTATATATATATATATATATATTTATATGTATGTGTTATTTTTTTTTTTAGCAATTGGACCCAGCCAATAGAAGCAATAATAACCTTATACCAAAAGAAATAAAAAAATTCGACTTAAAAAAAAGTGTAGATATATATTTCAAAATAGAAAAAGAACATTTTTTAGTTATATCATATTTTGATGATAAAATACAAGGACTGCTTCATATAATTATGCACAATTTACAACATGATGAATGTGAATATATAGAAAAGAACATATGTGAATATATTATAAAGAATGAAATAAAAAAAAGTATACAATGTATTACTTTAAATAAAGATTATATAGTTGTGTTATTTAAGACTAATGATATTATTATATTAGAAAATCTTCATATAAACAATAATTATGAAGTTTTTAAATATCTTAATGCAAATCAAAGTGAGAAATTAAAATATTTTAACAAAAAATCTTTAAGAGAGATAGAATATTATTTATCTAGTTATGAAGATATAAATAATGAAGAATACAAAGATGATGATAACAACAAAATTTATCATAATAATAATAATAATATGACTACAAATGAAATATGTTATGTATATATAAATGAATATAATCATATTTTTTTAATTTATAGT
Organism: Plasmodium gaboni; assembly: GCF_001602025.1. Taxonomy (NCBI): domain Eukaryota; phylum Apicomplexa; class Aconoidasida; order Haemosporida; family Plasmodiidae; genus Plasmodium; species Plasmodium gaboni. Next base: position 867,506 of record NC_031487.1, on the reverse strand, counting down.
GATCCTTTTTTATATGAACCTGAGTGTAAGAAAAATAGATATACCTCTTTTGTATCTAATTCATTTAACATGTTATACTCTTATTATAATAAAATGGAAGATATTTACATGTCCAAATTTCATAGTCAAGACAAGTTAAATAATAATTCTTTATTATATGATATCAATGAAAATATATTAAAGAAAAGTAACTTACATATGTGTATCATCAATATTGTAAATGAAAAAATTAAGGATTATAATATCAATTATTCTGATGATATATATAATATATACAATGAAACTATCAATGTATTAATTGATCATCTTTATAAAATTGAAAATGACAAAAAACAATTTTATGATATGCAAAATAATTATCATAATGATATATCTTCCAATTTATTATACCTACAAAAATATTTAGATGTATATAAAATTAATGAAAACAAAAAAAATATATTTCATAATCAATTAAATGATGATGACTGTGAAAAAAGTTTATTGAATATAGATTTTTTCAAAATGGATATAACCAAAAATAATAATAAGAAAATGTCTAACAACACACATATATACAACAATATATTATTATGTTTTATAGATAAATATTATTTAATATTAAGAAATTATCAAGATCAATTTGATATTGTCTTATATGAAATTTATTTTTTAAATAATATAGAAATACTTGTATATCAATTTTTTAATAATTATTATGATGCATTAATATTAGCTGAAACATATAAATGTAAATATGTTCATCAATTATTTACATATTCAATATATGATTATGTGGGTCGATATTGTGGTTCATCCTTAGCAGACTATGAGGTAAAAATATTTCTACACGTTAAAATGAATATGTATATATATATATGCACATATATATATATATATATATATATATATATATTTATATTTATATGTATATATTTATATATATATATATATTTATATTTTTATATTTATATTTTTTTTTCTTAGTGCTTGTTCAAAATAGAAGACCTATTCCAGTTTCTACATCGAGCAATCACCTATGATCCTTTTCTTTTCAAAGATGATGAAGATGACGAAACAGTAAAACGCATGACGAACCTGTTAGAGAATAGCGATTCAAAAATCCAATGTAATTTTTTTGAAACCAATTTAAATATGGAGGAAGAAAATAAAAATTATCACAATTTCGTTTATGTCTTAAATGAAAAAGATAATGCTTCATGCGAATATATAAATAATTATTATTGTATAAAAAAAATAAATTTTGATAAGGAAATAAGTAAAAATATAGATATAAATATACAATTACATAAACTAAAAAATGTCTTATACTCATCTTTACAATTAATTGATTATTTATTAGAAAATGAAAAACATTATGACAAATATTTTTTCAGTGACCATTTTGATCAAAATGATATAGAAGAAAATTTTTTAAGTGCACTTATTAAAAATAAAACCAAAAAAAAAAAAACAGATAACAAAAGGTTATATAAAACAAATATATTCACAGAAAGAAAAGAGTGCAATAATTATGAACACATACAATATGATGATATAATATCTGCAAACAATTCATATGATAATGATAATACATTTTATAATACCACAATAAATAAGAACCAAGCAAATTATAATAACTTTGAACATGACAATGATGACAATAATAACAATAATAACAATAATAACAATAATGATGATATAAATAAACTGTGGGGTATTTCAATAGATGATATGAACATCAATTTAAGTGCTTCATCTTTTAATTCAACAAGCGATGTACTACTAAATGAAGAAATGAGTAGAGAAGAAGATACTAATTTTTTTTTCTTCTCATATGACATACAAAAATATAAATATTATTTAAATTCAATGAAACAAAATGAACAAGTCAAAATTAAATTATTAATGTATAAAAATGAAATAATTAAACAAATATATAAATTTAAATTATATAATTATATTATGAAATTGATACATAAGGAAAGAATAAATAGTTCGGGCATATATCATAATAAGGAATCATTAAAATGTAGATCTATAGATACTTCAAGAGGGAAGAATAGTATAAATAAAATATCTGATATTTTTAATATTTTTAAAAAAAATATAAACCATACAATAAATTCATGTGATGAGCATAGTAATAATGATGATGATAAATATGGTGATTATAAATATGGTGATGATAAATATGGTGATTATAAATATGGTGATGATAAATATGGTGATGATAAATATGGTGATAATAAATATGGTGATTATAAAGATGATGATAATAATGATAACATTTATAATAAATGTATTAAAAGTGTTGATGATACAAATATATTTATTATAAGCTGGACTAAATTTAAATATGCCTACACACCTATAGATATAATAAAATATTTCTTAATTAATAAAAATTATGTACTAATAAAAATATTTTATAAATATTTTAATTATTTTATTAAAAAAAATTGGAAAACCATCTTTTATTATATTCCATTGAATGAAAGAATAGAAAATTATTTTTTTCTCTTACCATTAATAAATAGAAATATTAATAAGGATAAGGATCATAAGTTACCGACTCATGATAATAATGATAACAACTATCATAACGACATGTTGAGATCTAACAATGATTATGTAGAGGAACAGATAATTCGTTGTGATGACAAAATATACAGCGAGCAATATAGTTCATCTAATGTATTAGAAAAAAAAATGGATAATAATACAAATACATATAAAAGTAGTAGTAATAATAACACCTTTGAAGTATTAAACACACGAGTAAATGAAAATCTTATGTCTTTCTTTTCATATGAAAATAAAAACAAAAACTCGTACGAATTATTTGATATTGAATGTGATGAAAATATGTTTGTTGAATTCTTTCTAAACAGATGTATAAACATAATAAAAAAAACACACTTAATTAAAAGTAGATTACTAGAATTTGTTTATATATGTCTAAAACATTTAAATGGAGATAACATATATGAAATATTTCTCTATGATAGTATTATGAATAAGTATCAATACAACGAACAATATTTTTTGCTCAACGCATGTAATAATAGTAATAATAATAATAATAATAATAGGAACAATAATGATAGTGATATAATAAAAAATATAAATTCATCTGGAAAACACAATCAGGAGAAGAACCCTATTGACAATATGAAAAATAATAATTATTATTATAATAATATTGAGAATAATAATAATAATAATAATAATAGTTCTTATTATAACAATATAAATGACCAATATAATAATACACTTAGAATAATTGAACCAATAAATATTACCGATATATCTTTTATTAAGAATTATTTAAGGATAGATTTAAAAAAAGATAATATTAAAAATAAAAATATCATCCTTATATATAGCTTATTCATTTTAATAAAAATGTATCTTGTATGTAAAGAAAATAATAGGAATATAAAATTTGAAGAATTCATACAAATGAATATATATAATAAGATGTGTCTTATATTAGATTTCGATATAAAATATTTATCGTATGAAGATGATCAAAAAAATTATATTAAATATTTTTATGATAAATTAATAGATTTACTACAAGAGTATAAATATATAGATGAGCATATAAAATATACCAGTTGTTATGTAACATTTGACAAAGATATAATTTATTTAAATTATAAAAAATCGAATAATTTTTTAGATTCATTATATATTAACATATTATATACATCCAAACAGTTATTTATAATATTTACTTTAAAAACGTTAAACAGTTTACAAGGTATTAAAAAAGATTCTATAAAAAAAAAAAAAAAAAAAAACACAAAAAAGACAAATAAAATAAATAGATATATGAACAACAACAATAATAATAATAATAGTAATATTAAAAAAAAAAAAACAACAGAAATAGATAAAATATTAATCTTTTTAAAATATATATATTATGCTTATAATAATAAAATTATATTTAACGAACATTATGAATATGTATTTTTCTTTTTAATAATTTTTTATAAATATATGGAAATCAATTTGATACATTTCATATCGATCTTTAATGATTTCTATAATCTATTCCCAAGAAAAATATATATGACAAATAAACAATATGATATGATAGATGATAATATGAATAAATATTTTAAAGATTATGTTTTACAACATACTTTCAAACTAGAAGATCTTTTTAATGAATACCAAGATATTAATATAAGCAATTATAATAAAATAATAATATTTGATAAATATATTGATTATATTATAAATTATTATAACAATAATATTATCACAAGTAGTATATACAAAGATGATTTGAATAACAACAACAAAACAAAAAAAAAAGAAGATGAAGAAGAAGCATATTATATTAATAAGAATACATGTGACAAGTCTAATGTAGAAAGGAAAGAAGAGTATGATAATAATGATAGGACTATATCATTATGTGGTGAAGAAATTGAAAAATATTTAGATTTTTTTGAAAAACATTTAAATTCCTTAGAACTTATTAAATATTTTAAAAAAGATATTATAAATCCGAATGATGAAGAATTATTAAATATTAATATAGATATGATTTTGAGTTCAAATTATAATAAGAAAAAAAGTATATTATATATGTTTAAAATATATAAAATAATTATTTTATATACTCATCATTATAAAGATAATAATTTTACTAAAAATTGTATACAATTATATTATAATTTATTTTATTCAGTAAATCATGATATATCTTTATTTTTTTTTATATTTTTTTATATTCTATTATTTTATTCAAATGATTACAATTATCTTTATTTATTTATGAAATATTATTATAAGGAATATATACAACAAATACAAAATGTAATAAAAGACAAACCAGATTATTATAAGAATATGATAAATTATTTAATAACAAATAAAGTTAATAATATTACAATGTATGATAAGGATTTTATTCACTTTTATCATTTTATAAAAAAAATTTATAAAACAGATTCTGAATCATTTACACTTTTTATCAAGACAGATGAAGAAAACAAAAAACTTGTAACAAATCTAAGAATTTTATATTATATACAAAATATGATGAATAATAAAAAATGTTTATTATATGTTATGTCCCCCTTACAATATTATAATAATAAATCTAGTGATATTATATCTAAAGGTAAGAATATAGAATTACCATACTACTCATCTAATGAAGACCTTATATATAAATCATTCTCAAAATTAATTACAAAAGGATATGATAAGAATCATCAAAATCATGAAAATAATAATATTTATAGAAAAAAAAAAATAATAATTAATAATAATAATAATAATAATAATAATAATATAATTAGTAATGATAACAATAAATCCAATCAAAATAATATAAAGAATAAATTATTATCGACACAAAATATGTGGACACATTTTTTTAAAGAAATTTATTATGATACATATATAAAAATAAAAAATGAAAGAAACAAATTCTGTATTTTTAAAAATATTATAGAAAATGATTTAAATAAAATAACAAATTATAAAAAAGTTATACAACTCATAAAATTGTTACATATAAATAATGATGAATTAATATATTGTATTATTTATCTTATATATATTATACAAATATATATAAAAAAAAAAAAAAAAAAAAAGGAAACATTAACAAGTCACTTATCATTTTATTTAATACTTTTAATAATCTTATATCCAGAAGAAAAATTAAAAAATAATTATAAACATTTCTTGCAACAAACAATTTTATTTTATATTAACCATTCAACCAAAAGTATAAATTATATTTTTAATTTTGTTATCTTTATATATTCTTATTTCTCATTAAATTACAACCTTTCTATTAATACCTTGTATAAATTATTTTTAAAAAAAAAAAAAAAAAAAAAAATTCTAAACAATAAATATGAACACAATCAAAATTGTACTTACATCACATTTGACAGTTTAAATCAATTCTTAGGAAACAAAATAAGTATGAAAAAAAATAAAATATGTATAGATAATTCTGAAAATAAAAAGTTTATAAATACTGCAAACACAAATGAAATAAAAGATATGTTTAATAAAATAAATAGGGAGAATAATAAAAGTGTCTATATGTATAATTGTTTAAATAAAAACACAGGCAAAGGAAATATAGAAAATGCAAATCATCAAAATGGAAATTTTTATTATAACGATGATAATAATAATAATAATAATTGTGATGATATTAATTGTTATCAATATTTTGATGAACAGAATAAAGAACAAGTGCATAACGACACAAAAATATTATTAAACACAAATAAAAATAAAGATAAAAATAAAAATAAAAATGATTCTTCTGTTGAACAACCAGATTATGAACAATATATTTATTCAAACCATATTAGTAATAATAATATACTCTCATATCAAAATTTTTATTATGATGATGATCATCAAAATTATCCCTTTGAAAAAATCAACGAAACTGATGTTGTAGAAACGTGTTATGAAACAGATATTATATCAAACCATTCCTCTATTGAACTTAATAACGAGACAAATATAAATATAGAACATAATTCATTTAGTGATGAAGATATCGAACATATTATAAACAGTCTTCACGAACAAAAAAATTATACAACATCATCACTAGGAAGTAGCACTAGTGATATGGATATCATGAAAACAACAAATTATAATATAAAAGCAAAAAATAAATATATAAATAATAATAATATTAATCATTATTATAATATGTATGATGATATTGTTTCTTCCAGTGATGATGAGAATATAAAATATAAAATATTAGAAAAAAATAATAAATCATTTTTTAAAAAATTTATCAACCATTTAAATATTTCTAATATTAATAATAAAACCATCTACCATAATAATAATAATAATAATAATAATGCTCTAATAGTTTTCATACAAAATGTTCAAAATAAAATAAATAAATATAATATATCTAAATGGAATATAGAATATATTTTAAAAGTAATTAAAAAAATCGAACTATTTTTTATTGCAATTGAACTAGATCCAAACATGACAAATGATCATTTTAATATGTACTATTTTGATATAAATGAAGAAAAAAAAAAAAAAAAAAAAAAATATATTATACAAAGTGATGATGAAAAAAATGGAAATGATAAAAACAATCAAGAAAATATCATATATAATGAAAATAATAAAAAAATGATCAATAAAAAATATGTCACAAGTAATCAAATGAAGCAATATTTATACACCTCCTTATTTTCAAACGATAATTATTTTACTCTTGTTCATTTATTAAATATAAAAGACTATTATACTATTTCTCTATATATAAAAAAAGTAATACTTAATAATTCATTGACCCTTAAAAAAAAAATTCATATCTTTAATATTATCTTATGGACTATATATAATTTTGTAAATAAAAATAAAAATATTATGATGGAAAGCAAAAAAGACAATAATGAGCATCATATGAATAAAAACGTATATGAAGATAAAAACATGCAAACAAATCAATACAACAACGATCTCAATAATGATAATAATAATAATAATAATATGAACAATGTGTATAATTCCACTTTGAAAAACATCATATGCATCCTAGTCATTATAAGATATCTCTTATGGAACCTATATAAAAATCATATTAATAAAATAGATATGAAGAAACTTTTTTTTGAAGATAACTATAAAAAAAGTGTTGTAGAAAAGTTAGAAAAAAAAAAGTGTCAAGAAATCTTACAAATTCTAATAAAAATTGTAGACATATCAAAAATGTATTTATCCCACATGAACTACGAATTTATAAGAAAAGATAATTTTATCATTTATAAAATAAATATCATCCAACAAACAAGTCATACCGAGAAAGAACAAGATCATATCACAAATAAAGATTTAAAATATAAAGAAAATGTGCCACATAAAAATTTTAATATAGAAAACAAACAAGAACAATACTTATTTGAAATCCAAACAGAAAAAGAAATGTTACGTCATTTTCTTAGCAACGAAAAAAATAATTTATTACTCTATATATTAAGAAATATACATAGTTTATATTATGATATAAATTGTGTATATAAAATATTATATTATATGTATGAAATATGTTTGTATTATTTATGTTCTTCTATATATTTTATTAAATTGACTTATTATAATTTTAATCTTGGCACATTCTTTTCATCTATCTATAAAACGATAAAAAAAATGACACATGATCAAATAATAGCTAAATTAATCGAATTGAGATGTATATGTGTATATTTAAATGGTTATGTATATGCGAAGAATAATAAACCCAAGTTATTACAGTATGATGAAACAAATAAATATCATAATATACAAACAAATATAAGTGATGAACAAATAAACACAGAAAATTATGAACATGCACAGAATAGTTCTATAGATAAAAATATAGACAACCACAATTATTCATATCATATTGCATTAAGCAATAAAAGCACATGTACAAATACCTTATTTAATAACCCTTTAATGATTTTATATGATAAGAAAATTTTCAATCAGTTCAATTTTTATATAAATGAAATAGAATCTACAGATATTACATTCTATGATAAATGTAACGAATTCTTAAATATATATAAAGAAATAAAAGAAAGTGAAACATGGCCAATAGAAAAAAAAAAAATAAATAATAATAATATTAATATATACCATATGGATAGGAAAAATATATATTCATATTGTAAGAATATATTAAAAGACTTCAATATAATGCCATATATTTATGACCTTACATTTATTTTAAATAAACTAAATATTCGTTTGCATCCTTTTTTTTATATATATGATAAGGATTATGAAAGTGTTAAAAATATATTTGATCCAACAGAAGATGATTATTTAAAATATGCTTTACTTGTTGAATTAAAAAAAAAAAATGATATCATGTTATTATATGAAACTATTACAGATATAAAGAATAATGTATATATATATTTTTATTCAAACCATTTCTTATGTGAATTATTTATAAATTTTTATGTCTATCATTTATTTTTGAAGTTACAGCATTTACAAAATGAAGTGGGTGATATTTTTAAAGATCTACTTGATAAATCTTATAATGATATAAAGCTTCAAATGGATGTATATTTTAATAAATTGTGTGGTGATTTATTAGAGATAAAAAAAAAAGACAAAAAAGAAATTAATATCTTTTTTAATTTTTATAGGTTTATGGATAAATTTAATACATATCATTCGACAAAATATGAGAAATTAATTATAGATAATATATATCGAGTAGATATTTTAATTTTATTCTTATTATTCATTCAAAATAATAAGACAGAAAATAAAATATCATTTGACAAAAAAAGAATATTTCAATATATAATAGTAAAAATTATTTTACTATTATTTTTTTATTTTAATAATACATGTCATACATATTTATCATTACAAGATATTTTATATTTTCTTAGTTCATTCAATGAACATGACGATAGTAGTGCCTCTTCATTATTTCACATCTTATCTGATAAAAAGAGCAAAGAACAAAATCACAATGGTGATGAAAAAAATATATATTATAATTCTTCTATTGATCATGATGCTGTGCATCATAAAGAGGGTTTGAAAGATATATATAACAATAATAAAATGTATGAAGACAAAATGAATATTATGGATAGCTATGATGCCTTTATGTTGGATGAGGATATATTTATTGATAAAAGTTTAGAAATAGATGAAGATAATAACCACTACAACAACAATAAAAACAACAATGATATGATGCTGAAGAATAAAAATATAAATGCAGTAAATATAAATGAAAAAAATTATAATGATATTAAGAATAACCATTCTTGTGAATTTTCTCAATTTTCTGAATTTTCTGAATTTTCTAAATTTTCTAAATTTTTTATGAATAAAAACTTAGATCATTATACATCTAAATATACAAATAACCATATGAATGATTTATCTTACGATTTCAATGTTGATAATAAAATAAATAAAAAATCATATGAAGAAAAATTTAACCATACGCAATGCTCAAAAATAATTAAATTTTGTCTACACTACATAAGTATCAAAAAGATAATAAAATTATTAATTACAAAAGAATTAAAAAGTATTGTGTTTTTAAAATTATCACAAAATAGTAATGTGTTAAGTATATATGAAAAATCAAAACATATGTATACTTACTTAAAACGATTGAATGGACATAATTTTTTTTTATCTCTTAAAATATTAAATAGATTATTATTAAAAAATAGGAAGATGAATCAAATGAATTATATCATATATCACTTTTTTATAACTCTACATGTAGTATATTATGTAAAAAATAACATGACCCTCCAAAATAAAAAAAGCAATAATGAAAAAAAACAAAAAAAAGACGAAATGGTCACAAATCAAAACATATACAAAAATACTTGTGATGATTATTATCACTTTGAATTTTTAAATAAAAAAATTAGTACAAATAAAAGCGGTATGCCTAAAAATGAAGAAAAGGAAATTAATAATACTAATGATTTTGTCGATACTAAAAAGAATGACCTATATAATGTAGACCACCTAATTGAAGGCAAATTATATTTGATTAAAATATTGATAACTTTATTATTTATTAATTTGAACAACATATTCTTACCATCAATAAATAAGTTATATTTTATAAAAAAGAAAACATATATTATTATAAATAAAGAAAAAAATAACAAGAAAGATATAAAATTAAAATTTGATGATATATCACAGCTTATATCTTCTCTTTTAAATTTTATGCAAGTAACATATATAAAGGGATATGAATTTATATATATAAATTTATTATTATTATTAGAATATTGTACTGAATTGTTATTATGTAGTTGGGATAGTGTAAAGCCTTCAAATATTTCCTACATACTGCTTCTTAAAAGAACACAAAAAATTATAACACAATATAATAATGATGATGATAATAATAATAATAGTAATAATAATAGTAATAGTAATAATAATAGTAATAGTAATAATAATAGTAATAATAGTAGTAGTAGTCTTCATTATTATCATAAAAGCTGTGTCTTATCCTTTATTAATAAAGAAGAGTATGGAAGATTAAAAAAAACTCTCAGCAATATGTATCTTAAAATATTAAGACATTGTAACAACTCCATTCTTATAGCATGCAAAATGATCATAGGTAATAGACTTCTTATAGATGATGAATTATATTTATTTAAAATAAAAAAATGTGATATTTTATATTTCTTTACTTGTAATTATTCCTTGATAAAATCTAATAAAGAAAATATGTTATTACATAATAGTGCACATAAAAAACATAAAGACAAGAACGTTAAAGATATAAAAAAGGAAACAAATGATATTACTATTTTTACATCAGCAGAAATTAATTCATTTATTAAAACCTTATTAATTATAATAAATTATGACATTAATAAATTTAAAGATACAGAATATCATAAAACTATTGAACAAGTTATTAAAGATAATGATTGGTATGTCATATATAATAATAATAATAATAATAGTAATAATAATAATACTTCTTCCTCATTAACCTCATCATCATCATCATATTATTATTATAATAATAAGGATGAAAATAAAAATATAAACTTTTTATATAATAATACGTTCAGTTCAAACCTTGATTCTTTTTCAGACAGCGAACCTTCAACCGAATGCAGCGATTTAGAAATTGTAGATATATTGAACGAATGTAATAATAATAATATAAAAAATGATGATAAAAGAGGGAATGATAAAAATGAAGAAAAATATAAAGATAAGCAGATATCATTTCAGAATCTTTTCAGCCTTAATGAATGGAAGCATAATATAAGTGATATAGATGAAATGTATAATGATAAAAAATATATGGATGTAAAAGAAGATAGTATAAAAAAAAAAAAAGATATACAAAATGGAGTTCATATACAAAATATAAATAATACATATAACGAAATAGTAGACAAGGTAAAATTTTTTAATATAGACAAAATAAATAATGAAAAATATATATCATATAATAATAGTTCTTATTATAATGATGAAAATGAAAAAGATAAAAATATAAATAATGTTATATTACAAGACCATAAAAATATAAATAATGTTATATTACAAGACGATAAAAATAATAAAGAAAAAGATATAATAAATAATGATAAACATATGTATTATTCTAATGAATATGATGATGAAGATTATCAAATGCATATTTCAAAATCTAAAGATATTATTTTGAATAAATATGGACAAGGATTTTTATCAAATTATATAAATAAAATAACTAATCACCATATTGATCATAATAATACTGTTTGTAATAATTATTATAATAAAAATTATTGTAGAGCCCTCTTTAGACATATCCATAAGAAATCACAAATGATAAATATATTAAAATATGTTAAGAATATTTTAAAATATTGGAATATATATAATTTAATTAATGATAAGGATATAGAAGAATATTTGTTAATATTATTTTTTGCTAATCATTTTAATTTTTTCCAAAATATGATAAAATATAAAATTATATTAAAATTATTTATTAATAATAATTTACAAAAAGCAGATGAACTATTAGGAAATAAAAGTATGGTTTGGAATTGGTATAGAAATACTGGAAAGATTAAAAGTAATATTGAAGAATATTTAATGAAAGATATTTCTTGTAAACTTTTTTTTACTAATAATAGACAAGATAAACTTTTAAAAAAATTAAATAAATTTCAATATAAAAATAAATATGATGAAAATAATTTTTATTTCAAAAATTATTATCATAATAAATATAATCATAATTATATTTCCAATGTATATATTCAATATCTTTATTTTCTAAAATATAAAAAAACTCATAAAGATAATAATTCCAAAAATCATACAACAAAAGAATATGATCTTATTATTATCAATAAGAAAAAAAATGAAGAAAATCTAAATAATTCTATTCATTCCATAAATTTAAATCAAACTGATATAAATAATAACAAATATGTTAATCATCATAAATATTATAATCACAATCATATATCTGATGACAACACTTATATCGATAATAATAATAATAATATGAATAATATGAATAATATTGAATCTTATCAAATAAAAAAAAAAGAAAAAGATTATATCCCTCAAGATGAATATAATCAACTACCATTGTTTTTTTTAAGCTTATTAGACATATATAAAAATACCTTCGATGTTTACGAATTTTATTATCAATCTGTTATTTATAAATTATTCAAAAATAATAATGAACATAATATTAATGAAATTCAAAATTATGTTCAACATATGAACCAATGTCTAAAAAATAAATTACAATATTATGATCTATATATGATGTTATATTATTATCAGTATTTCACGTTCCAATCTATATCTAATCCTAACCAAAACTTTTTGAATAAAAATGAGCAAAAGTTAATTATATATATGTGGCTAAAGCATACGCAGGCGCTTTTAAAAAAATACAGGTAACCAAAAAAAAAAAAAAAAAAAAAAAACACACAACAATATATATATATATATATATATATATATATAAATGTATGTATGTATGTATTTATTTATAATTTTTACATTTTACCGTCATATTCAATACATCTTCATTTTTCTTTTTATTTTATTTTTTGTAGGATGAAGAGTAGCAACTTTCTCAATGTACAATAAGCTAAAAATAAAATAATTACATACTAAAAAATTTATATATATATATAATATAATATAATATATATGTGCTTCTATAACAAATGTATTATATATTATATATTATATATTATATGTATCATGTTTCGTGTTTTATATTTTTTATAAAATCTTGAATTATCAAAGTTTTTAAAATTAAAAATTAATACATTATTATAAAAATCATCAAAACATAAATGTCACGACACAAATTAATGAAATTGTTCATGCAATGTGCCAATATAATATAGTACAAAAAAAAAAAAAAAAAAAAAAATTAAAAAATTAAAAACCTAAAAAACTAAAAAACTAAAAAATTAAAAAACTAAAAAATTAAAAAATAAAAAAATTAAAAAATTAAAAAATTAAAAATATATATATATATATATTGAAAAAAAAAAAAAAAATTTTTAATACACATTTTTATAAAAATATATTTTTTTTTTTTTCATACACACCAATCAATTATTGAAATTTTAAAATAGGACCTAGGAAAGGTTTAGTAGATATAATTAAAAAAAAGACATGATTATGAAACAAATATTTATAAGCATCATAATTCTGAGTTAAAATCAAATTAGTAATTTCATCATATAATTTTAAATAATAGTTTTTAAAGCAATTTTTTATATCCACATTATTTATGAGATATTTTATGGTAGGTCTACCATGAGGACAATTCCATGGATTCTTTAAAAAACTTAGCTTTTTCTTTATCTTAATCATTTCGTATATGTTTAATGATTTGCCAACCATTATCGCATTTCGACACGCCCTACAAAAAAAAAAAAAAAAAAAAAAAAAAATAAAATAATAAAAGTTATATATATGTGTATATTCATATTATGCTACATAATATGCTTATTTGTAATATTAGTAGCATGAATCATATTTTTCACACATATATAGGATACACATGGATATATATATCGAAATGAGCACATGCATATACACATACACAAAATCTATATATCTATATATATATATATATATATATTCTCACTTGGATGCTAGAATACGCCACACCTTTTGAGGTCGTGGGAAATTATAATTAAACCACGTATCTGTTTTATTATTCAAATCTAATGTACTTTTTGCAGATAATGCGGATTCATTGTATGAAGCTACTGGATGCTCTGTTAGATGATGCAAGAGAGACATAAAATCAACTACTTCTAATATTTTTCCATTAAATACTGGTAATGATAATAAATATACATTAAGCTCCATAAGCATTTCTTCTTCCTCATCGATTTGTTCATTTATATTATTATTTGTTTTCCTTCTTTTATGTATGGGTTCTTCTAAAATTTGTACTTCGAATCCATTTTGTAAGAAAATAGACATATATTTTTGTATTATATGAACTTGGGCTGGGCTTACTTGTACATGTATTTTACTAATTAATTTTTGTGACTTCATGGTAAATATTTTATTGTATTTTTCAAAATTTGATTTTTCATCAGCTGCATGTTGATCAATAATAAATAAAGCGTAATTACTTTTATGTTTATTATAACTTATTAGGTTATTATCATTATTAAAATTATGGTAATCCTCATTATTTATATTATTAGTAATATTGTTCTCATGTGTTTTGTATGTTGATATATCTCCTTCAGTTTTTTTTTTTTTTCTATTTTCAAAATAAAGTAAATCTATTTTGGATATAACAAATCCTTTATTAAATTGTCCACATATCTTTAATTTATTAAATAAGCTGGATTGGAAATATAAATCTGTCTGTGTTTCATCTATATTACTAAAATTTATATCTTCATTATTATTAACATTATTTGTATTATTATTACTTTCTTTTAAACTTAAATTTCCTTCAAATAAGTTTTTATATTCTTTATCTTCTTGATCATCTGTTAAACATAAATAATTATTTATTGGTGTTTCTTCTTTCATTTTCTGAAATATTATATTCTTTATTTTTTCACTGTTTGTCAAATTTATTACATGTATTTGATCATAATCAAATCCACTCTTCAGCTCTTCTCTATTAATATACATATTTATATCAATTGGAATTTTCTTTATACAATTACTTTTTATATTCTCTTTCAAATCCTCGAATGAATAATTTGTATAATCTTTTAAATTATTACCTTCTTCTCTTCCTTCATTTTTTTCCTGTCCATTTAAATAAGTGGTATTACTACTATCATCACTATTTAATTTGTATTCATAAATATTATCATTATTATCATCACTATGTAATTTGTATTCATACACATTATTATTATTATTATTATTTTTATCATCACTATGTAATTTGTATTCATACACATTATTATTATTATTATCAATAGTATCATCACTATGTAATTTGTATTCATACACATTATTATTATTATTATCATTATTATCATCACTATGTAATTTGTATTCATACACATTATTATTATTATTATTATTATTATTATTATCATCGCTATTTAATTTGTATTCATACACATTATCATTATTATCATCACTATGTAATTTGTATTCATACACATTATTATTATTATTATCATTATTATCATCACTATGTAATTTGTATTCATACACATTATTATTATTATTATTATTATCATTATTATCATCACTATTTAATTTGTATTCATAAATATTATCATTATTATCATCGCTATCTATTTTATACTCATAAATATTACTCTTATTATTACTATTATTATAAACATCACTCTCCAATTTATATTGATATACATTATTATTCATATCACTAAAATCATCTTTGTTATTTTCCATTATTACATTATCAACTGATAAAGGACCCAATGAATATATTTCCTCATCATTATTTGAATTAAATTGTTCTTGCTCCTTTTTAATATATACACTTTTCTCTTGTTCATTATTTCTATAAAAGGTATATTCTGTCTTTTTTTTATTTTCTTCATTTTCTTCATTCTGTTCACTTTGTTCATTCTCTTCATTTTGTTCATTTTCATATTGCTTCTTATTGATTGAAACAAATAAATCGCAATGCATACTTTCTTGTGTTGATGCAAAGGAATTATTTGCTCTATATATCTTACGAAAATTATAATCGTCATTCTGAAATACTGATGATGAATTAAATTCATCATTTTTAACTTGAATATTATTTATTTTATTTTCTATTGATATGTAATCCTTTTCTAATGATGAATAATTAAGGCTACTTGTATTATCCCTATATAATTCATCATTTTGAATATATTTATTTGGATGCTTATATATTTTTTCTTCCTTTATTTTAAATAACTGTCTATCATCATGATCACTATATATATTTTCCTTTTTTATTATTTTTTCTTTCTCTTCCTCATCTTCATGTGTATTACAATGTTGAGAACCGTCAAGATAAGAATTATTTTGCTCATTAATTTTTTCTTGTTTTATATATATTTGCTCATCCTTATGTATGCATTCTTTTTTAACATACAAATTATGGGTCCTATCGTTATTATAATTAGGTTCAGTTTTAATAATATTATCATTTTTTATTTCTTTGGTTTTTTCTTCTTGTGCGGGTGATATGGATTTATGATGATGCTCCTCCTGATGTGTCTCCATTTTTATATTACCTTTTATATGATTGGGCAAAATATTATTAGCTTTTAAAAAATAATCGTCAATTTGTGTATCAATCAAATTACTGGTTTTAGGTGTAAATAATTTGACAAGAACTGTTTTCATATGTTCACACATTTCTTGCTCAAATGTAAAGAAGACTTCTCTTTTGTCAGGAGTAACATTCACATCTATATTTTTTGTATCTGATAAAATATTACAAATAATGATAGGATATAATCTACTATTAAATTCTCTATATATTGTATTAATTAATTTATTTACATTTTTTAATATGTGTATAGGTCTACTATTAATATAATAAAATTGCAAATCTTTATCTCTTCTACCACTATTACTATCACTTATATAACCTCTAATATTCCATTCATTACCATCAACATTGAATTCAATTAAATTACCAATATTTCTTTTACCATATATAGAATAGAAATTTTTTTTAATACTATCACTACCATTAGTAATTAACAAGTTCATATTTTTGGTGCATCCTTTAAATGTAACAATATTATATATAACAAATTTTATATTATGATATATTATAGCATATTGTTGCATTAATAATAATAAATCTGATAATTGTGTTTTTATATTCTTTATAAAATCTTTCTTTCTTATTGGGATGTTATGAAAAATATTCTCACAACTCACAGTAGTCCCTCTTAATCTAGCTATTGGTTCTTCATGATAAAGTCTACCAAGTTTATCAAATTTTAATAAATAAGCATGGTCATTTTCTTCATTCTTTGTTGTTATATTAACATTACTTAACATACATAAAGAATTTAATGCTTCCCCTCGAAACCCTAAGGTATTTAATGAACTATGTATATCATTAAAATCTTTTATTTTTGATGTAGCATGACGAGCACATATGTTTTCAAAATTAATCTTTTTTATACCAACACCATTATCATTAACCTCTATTAACTTTATTCCACTCTCAACTAACTTTATTTTTATTTCACTAGCATTAGCATCTATCGAATTCTCAACCAATTCTTTAACTACACTGCTCAGAGTAAATATAACCTGACTGCTGCATATATTGTGAATCGACTCCTCCCCTATATTCTTTATCTTCATTTATATATATAAAGTAATATAATATAAAATAATATTATATATATATATATATATATATATAATATATACATCAATTTCTTGTATACATATAATATTACATTTGTGGTTATGACAATTAAGTTATATCAAAATGATATTAAATCATAATGTAAAAAACATATAATAAATAAATGGAAATACTTAAAAATCTTCATATTTCATAATAAAAACAACATATATATTTTTTTTTTAATCCCATCATTTTTATTCTGTTTTTAAAAGGATTTATATTCAACAGGGAAATACCTTATATATTCATACCAAAAAAAAAAAAAAAAAAAAAAAAAAAAAGAGAAAAATTTTAATAAAATAATATAGTATGATAATAAAAAATATATATATAAATATATAATTATATAATATGCTCTCTTTATTTTTTTTTTTTTTTTTTTACATTATTTATATATATGGAATACCAAAAAAAAAAAAAAAAAAAAATTTATTTACTCCAAAAATATATTTATATATATTATTTTCTCTGGAATAAAAAAAAAAAAAAGAGGAACTAGAACAATATATTATATAATACATAATTATAAATATATATGAATATATTTTTTATAATTTAATTATTTTTAGTAAGTATACAATATAATATATGTTATGTAAAATAGCATGGAATAAATTTAATCCTATTATATATATATATATATATATATATATATATAATATATATATATATAATTTTACTTTTTTTTAATTATACTAGTATATTATTTGAATGAATCTTATTTATTATGATCAATAAAGTAACCAAAGAAAAAAAAAAAAATAATATAAATAAAATATCATGTCTTAATTATACATTAAAAAGAATATAAATATATAATAAATATATAAAAAATATATAATAAATTTTTAACGCAGATGGAAAAAAAAAAAAAAAATTAAACAAATTTAATAATCATACCCCAAATTTTATATATAATAAAATAAATTGGAAATAATTTAATTAATGAATTATAAAATATGAATATAAATATATATATATATATATCATATATATTATATAAATATAAAATTATGTATACACAAAAAAAAAAAAAAAAACACATTTTTAAATATAAAAATGTTGGAATATTTAAAGACAATATATCATGTATATAAGTAACCTTTGTTAAATTAAATTTATATATATATAATAATATTTTATAAAAGAATAAAATAAAAAAAAGGAACAAATATAATATAATATATATCACTTCAAATGAATACATATTTTTCCATGTCACGTTTTCTTGGCATTTTAAATTTGTATGACAAAAAAAAAAAACGCACATTATTACTTTTTTCTTTTGTACCACCATGGATGAATGCTTAAAATATTTAAATCCAAATCTTTTCTGTATTTCATATGTAACAATTGCTATAAAAAATAATAAAATAAATAAATATATATATATATATATATATATGTTCATATATATATATGTAATATTTTTCCTGTTTTTTTCATTACCTTTATGATATGCTTAAGGCCATGGGGCCAATTTTGTGTACATGGGAAATTATTAAAATTCATTTCTGATTTCATAAGACTATAAAAATAATCATCTTGTAAAGGATCTGAACAACCCCATAAATTACCACTAGTCCATATCCATATGAATAGAACCCCTAACATAAATTTGTCAGCACAAGCAACGTCAAAATAAAATTTTTTCCTTTCTTCTTGGTTTGTAATTAATTTTAAATATTCTAAAGGTTCTTTAACATTTAATTCATAATATCTCCAAAATATTTCCCAACATTCAGGTGGTGTATATGCACTTTTTGCAACATTAGTTTCATATGATTCGAATTTATACAAATTTTTAGATGCTTTTAAATGTCTTAGTTTATTACTATACATTGGAGTGCTTTTAGCAAAATCACATAAACGTAAATCCATATTTTTTGATATTAATATATTATCAGGTGTTAAATCAAGATGAGATAATCCAGCATCATGTAATCTTGCTAATAATTTTAAACATGCATGAAGAATATTGATTTTATCTTTTCTTCGGATTTTTAAAAAAACATTTTTCCTTCGTTTTATAATAAAATCAAATATATCTTCACCGTAATATTCGGATACCATTACAACATATCCACAGTTATTATCACAACTGTTACTATTGTTATTATTGTTATTATCACAACTGTTACTATTGTTATTATTGTTATTGTTGCTATTATTATCATTTTTTTTTTTATCACTATTAATTATACAATCGTTAATATTATTGTTATGTATATTATTATCAACATTATTTTTACCATCATTCCTTTTGTTATGTTCTATAGTATCTTCCATATATTTTACAAAATCATCTATATTGTCAAATTTTATTTTTGCATCTTTAATATATTCTTTATTTGGAGGCTCATATAATATTTTATACAACTTAGGACATATATCAGGGTGATATGTATCAAGAAAAGAAAAAACTAAGAATTCCATTACATAATTTTCCCCACCATATAAATATTCTCCATCATATTCTTTCATTAATTTATATTGTTCAATCCACAAATTTGCAGGAACTTTTTTCAAAAATAATTTATTTTTTATATTATTTTCATCATTCTCATTTTCCCCATATATTACATCAGTTTTATACATCAACTGAAGTCTTTTACTACTTTTAGAATAACCAATAGTTGGAATTGATAATAAATTAAAATCATAATAATTAACACCATTCATTTCAAAATTATGTACATTACCTAATTTTTTCATAAAACATTCTTGTCCTATTTTCCAATTATATACCATATTATTCTTCTTATTTAAATTATCATATTTTTCTTCTCCTTCATTTCGTGATTTCTCGAATTTTTCATCATTTGAATTTTTTGAACTATAATAATTGAATTGTTTTTTCAACATATTTATTAAATACAACATAGAATGTTTTTTTTCATTATTATTATTATTATTATTATCATTTAATAAAAAATTCATAAACATACCTCTTGAAAGACTTTTTTTTAATCTTCTCCATATGCTGTCTACTTTTGTGGGGGACATTAAGAATATATCATCATTCTTTTCACCATCTTGCTTATTTTCATGTGTTTTCTTCATACACCTATTATGTACTTGCTTATTTACAATTAAAGGATTACCTTTAAGTGAGTTATCATCCTGTTTGTTTTGTAAGAGCTTGTGATATTCATTTTGCAGCACATTATCATTTTTATATTGCAACATATTATGATCTTTATTTTGCAACATATTATCGTATTCATTTTGCAACAATTTATACTCTTTATTTCTTAAGAGCATTTCTTCTACGCTTTTCAAGAGGTCATCTTCTATACTTTTTAAGAGGACTTGTTTATTTTTTAAGAGATCATCTTCTATACTTTTTAAGAGGTCATCTTGTTCTTCATTTTTCTTTTCATTTTTACTTTGCTTCGATTTCATTTTCTTATGCCCTTTTCTTGATTTCTCCCTAGGGCCTTTTCCAAGAATTTGTTCGAATTCTAGTAGACCCCTTAAGATGTTGTACTTCCTTTTTGTTAATTTCCCTTTTATCTTATTATTATGTTTATAAAAAATTACATTATTCTATCAAAAAAAAAAAAAAAAAAAATCAAATAAATAATAATAATATATATTATATGCATGTCCCTTAATATTTAGGTGTATATACATTTATATTTTGCTTTTTTTTTTCCCCGTTTTCCTTTTTATTATCTTACTAGTATACTCAAATATAACATGAGAAATATTATTAATATGGACTTCTTAGGAAATATGGAATGAATAAATTTATTTATTTTCCATTCATTTACACTATAGAACATTATGATAAATGTAATGAACAGATTATATCTTATTACACAGTATACTAAATAAGATATGTATATATATATAATATATATTTTTTTTTTAATAGAACATTTTTTACATTATAAAAAAAAAATTAAACTTCAAATGTTCCTAAGGGTGATAATAATCACTTTTTAATATATTTATTATATGTGGGCATATATATTTAATTATATATATATATATATACACAATTATTGTTATTATAATTTGCCAATACAAAGACCTAAATATAAAAATATTGTAGGACACAATTTTATTAATATTACCACATATATTTATAAATAAATTTATATATTATTCATTTATTAAAGAAAATAATTATTTCAGTTTTTTTTTTTTTTTTTTTTTTTTGGGGTTCTACATATGTAAACACAAATAAAATTGTAGATCAATATAAAATATCTATAATTTAATAACTCAAAGGATGCATATATATATATAATGAAATGGGGAATTGTATTTTTTTTTTTTTTTTAATCTTATAATGAATTGATTAATAAATTGTACAAATATATATATATGTTATATATATCATTCATATATCATATATTTTATTTAGTGTTTTTTTTTTTTTTTTTTTTTATAAACAATAAATAAATATATATATATATATATATATATATAATATTTATTATAAATATGAATTATAAAATATATATGAGCTGATATATTCAATTTTCCTAGGTTAGGAAAAAAACTAAAAAAAAAAAAATAATAATAATATAATTCCACCATCATCCTTTTTTAAAACACATCATTATTAATTATAAATTATAAATAAATAATATATATATTATTTTTTATAATTATTTATAAAATAATAATAATAATATATTTATAAAATATTTATTTATTTATTTTATATATATATAAAATTTTGTATGAATTAAAAAAAAAAAGGAAACCTAATAACAGAGAGGAGGAAAATAGTTTTCTATAACAACATATATATTGTATACATGTTATATATATATATATATATAATAATAATAATATATATAATTTTTTTTTTTTTTTTTTTTTTTATAAAAAGAAATATTATTTATTATTATTTAAAAAAAATAAAAATATGGAAAATATATACATTTTTTTTAATTTTTTATCGAAATACAAAATTTTAGTGTAATTTCTTTTTAGTATGGTACTTATATTTTATTAATTATATATATATATGTATATATATTAAAATATATCTATAAGTTTATTTATATTTTATATACAATGTGAAATACCTTTTAACTTTATTGTAAGTGCATAATTAAACATATAATTTCACACAAAATAATATAAAATTTTATAATAAATATAATATAAACCATCCTTTTTTTTTTTTTCTTTTTTTTTTTTTTTTAATTATTATACTTTAAAAAAAATAAGATACTTATATAGTTGAAAAATAATACATCATTGGTTATTACCATATAAGTTAATAAATTAATTATATATGATCCTTTTTTTTTTTTTTTTTTGTAATAAATAAAAATAAACGTTCATCTCGACACACTTTTATAAAACCTTATAATATTATTATATAAAATTTATAAGTAGGGCTTAAAAGAGAAAAATAAAAATTAAAATGAATTTATATATTTATTATTCTTTTTGCATGCTTAATTTTTTTTTTTTTTTTTCCTTAAGAATATTATAAAAATTTATGTAATATATAATTATAGGATAAATTGAGAATATCCTTATGAAAAAAAAATTATATATATTTTATATGCTTCTTTTTATAAAAGAACGTAATGCCCCTTAAATTATATTTAATTTATTGATAATGTCGTCTTATAATATTCTTAACATGAATTTATAAGAAATAAAATGGTATATTATATAATAATAAATATATTTTCTTTTTCGTTAATTAATTTATTTATTTATATTTTATTTGGTTAGTACATAATAATATATCATATAAGTGTTATATATATTTTATTTACATAAATATATAGACAATACATTCATTATTTAATTTTTATTTACATTTATAAAATTAATCATTTACCATATAAAAAAAAAAAAAAATTATATTAATAATACACTGTCCTTTTTTTTTTTTTTTTTTTTTTTTATATGTCCCTTCATTAACAATACTAATTATATATTATTATATATGAATATAATATTATTGTTATTTGAAAAAAAATATTTAGATGAAATAATATATATATATATAAAATTTATATATAATATTATTTTTATTAAAATATAGAATCACATGATAAAGGAAATATATATATGATAAATAATAATAAGGTACACATAAATTATTACCTTAATAATATTCTTTATTTTTAAATTCATTTTTACTTTTGTTTTTAAATATATATAATATTTTACGCTTTTTTATGATACATATTATTATTATATATATATAATTATATTATAAAGGGTTGGGAATATAAATGTACTTTATTTTTCATTTTTTAATTTTTAAGTTCTTTTATAAAATAATATATATAATAATAATAATACAATATATTTTTTTTTAAATATAGTATTCCATGATGATATTAATTAAATTACGAAGTTGCCAATTAAACCTTACAAGGATACGAATTGTATTATCATGTACTTTATAGTATTACATAAATATTACAAATATAATAAAAAATATATATTATATTATATATATTTATATAATATATAATATATAATACATCTTTTATAATTTTATATAACATAAGAAACATATATTTTTTTTTGTATATTTATATAATATATATATATATATATATATATAATTTTTATAATATCATTATTATTATAATATTAAAAATCACTTTTAAACTTTTTAAATGAAAAAAATTAATATATAAATAAATAATATAATTATATTATAAAATATTATTATTTAATTATAATAATATTTATGAAATTTCACTATAATAATATTTATTAAAAAGAAATAAATATATTTTATATAAATATGTATATCATCTATACAATTTCAACGTTCTATTTTAATATAGAGATGCCTTTTGTATTCTTTTTTGGTATTCTTTATAAAATATTTATATATTATATATATATAATATATTTAAATTTTTTTTTTTTTTTTTCTTTAGCATATAATTGTTAAATATATAATAAAATATATATATAATATATTAAATATTAAAAAATAATGTATATTTTTATTTTATTATAAATTATTAATATTTTTTTTTTTTTTTAACAACTACAAGAAATTTAAATATAAATAATATTTATTAAAAAGAAATAAATATATTTTATATAAATATGTATATCATCTATACAATTTCAACGTTCTATTTTAATATAGAGATGAATTTGTATTCTTTTTTGGTATTCTTTATAAAATATTTATATATTATATATATATATAATATATTTAAAATTTTTTTTTTTTTTCTTTAGCATATAATTGTTAAATATATAATAAAATATATATAATATATTAAATATTAAAAAATAATGTATATTTTTATTTTATTATAAATTATTAATATTTTTTTTTTTTTAACAACTACAAGAAATTTAAATATATTATTATTATTATATATATATATATATATATATATATATATATATATATAAGAAATATGGAAGAATGATAATGCAAATAAAATATTAAAAATTTAAGATTATGTTTCTTTTTTAATTTGTTAAACAATTGTTTATATATATATATATATATGGTTGTAATATCTTTATTAGTATCATTTATGTGGAATATATAATTGTATCATTTATAGTATTATAAAATATATATATATATATATATTAAAAGAATAATAAATATGTTTTAAAAATAAAAATGTTAACATATTATATTATATATATATATAATATATATATTTTTTTTTTTTATTATAAATAATATATTTTTATAATTTACAGAATAAGTGTAGAAAACATATTTTTCTGTATTTATATAAAATGTCCACATATTATTATATATAAAGGTTTAAAAAAAAAAAAAAAAAATGGATATGATATATTAAAAAAAAAATACAATATATATATTTATATATCGTCTATGTTATTGATATAAAAAATGGTTAATAAACATGATTTAGTACAAAAAAGTAATAATATTTATTTTTCCAATAATGAAAACATTATAGATAGGAAAAATAAAAATAATTTGTTCAATATAAAAATAAGAAAATGTAATACTAAAAAGAATAATTGGGCTTTCCTATTTCTTCTTATAAGTTTAAGTTGTGTTATATTATTGTTTTATATATATGAGGTAATAAAAAAATATAAAATTAATAAAAATAAATAAATAAATATATATATATATATATATGTATATTTTTTATATACTTGCTTTTTTGATGTTTTATTTTTAGGCACCCTTTATTAATATTGATCATTCTTCAACATCCTACTGCAAGCAAAGTAGATCCTTATATGAATCCGAAATATTGCATCAAGAAAGTTATCATAATGATCTGTTACAATATAAGAACCCTCATAAGAATATACAACAGAAGGTAAGCGATGGAACATTTCATAAGAATGACTTATTAAAAAATGATAGTAACCATACTTATGTAAATGATATATTGGGACATGTAAAAAATAAAGCAGATAATATAAATAATACAAATGACAAATTAAAAAATAAAAAATTTGAACCGCCAACAGATATATATTCAAATGTAGAAAAAAAAATAAAAAAAGAAAATTTGGAAGGACATAAAAATTCATTGAAGAACCCTCATTCTAAATATGATGAATTATCGAAAAATAAAAAAATAGAAAAAATAGAAAAAATAGAAAATAATTTGAAAGAAAAAATTAACCAATCAGATGATACATTTTATTTTTATGATAATTTTAATATAGATAAAGGGTCCAAAAATGTGACAACATCAAATAAGATAGATAATCATAACAATACAAATGATAATGACAATATTTTATTAAAAGAAGAAAAAAAAACCTATTATGATTATTTTCCATTGAAACGTTTTTCTTCAGAGGAAGAACTGGAAATATATTTAAAAAAAAATGGATTAAGCCAAGATCATTTTGATAGATATTTACAAAGACATTTTATAAGTGAAGAACAAAATAATAAAAAATATAATGTCAATAATTATGATGATGCTAATTATGATAATGATAATTATGATATTGATGATGATTTATCCAAACATAATGTATATACATATTATAATAATAATAGATCAGAAGAAAACTTTTATAATTATTTGAATGAAAATGGACTAACAGAAGAACATTTCCATCAAGAACTTTTAAAACGTTCCGTATCAGAAAATGATTTGAATAACGATTTAATAGTAGAACAATCTTTATCATTACCAAAAAGAGAAGTTTCAATAGATTCCATATTAGAGCATACCTTATATAAAGGAAAAGATACTTATAAATATTTATTATCAAATAGTAAAACAGGAAGAAATTATTCAAATACATCATCCATTTCAGCATTTTCAAAAAGTAGTAGAAATGTTTCCAACGCATCATCCATTTCAGCATTTTCAAAAATTAGTAGAAATGTTTCAAACGCATCATCCATTTCAGCATTTTCTAAAAGTAGTAGAAATGTTTCAAACGCATCATCTTTATCATCATTAAATGAAGATGATGAACATGATGATTTCAAAACATATCTATTAAAAAATAATATAACGGAAGAACATTTTCATCAAGAATTATTAAAATATAATGGAGGGATAAAACAAGATAAGAAAAAGAACAAAAAGAACAAAAAAAACAAAAATAAAAAAAAAAAATTCTATGTAAATGATGATGATGATAATAACTTATCTAACAATTTTGAATTTGAACAATATAAAAATTTTCTCAATACAGATAATAATATATATGAAGAAGCATTATTAAATTCTTTGATGAAATTTGTGTTTGATGATGAGAATTATCTCAAAGGTAAATTCTTAAGAGGTTATTTACTCAAAGAAGTTATCTTAAAAAGCGATTCAGAAGAAATTCAAAATGCCCTAGATTTTCTTCGTATTGATATTGTAGAGGCAGAACTTATGACCTTGAGTCAATTTATATATGAATATGAAGATAGAAATGAACAAATTAAAACCTTACTTGAAATATTTGTAGAAGATTTAGATGAACAAGACAAACTTGATATATGTAAAAATATGATACAATATATGAAGTGCAATGATATGGACATTGAAGCTATATATGAATCCTTGTTAGATCGAGAATTTAAGATTCCTAAACGTGTAAAAATGATACTTAATTTAAAGGCGGGAATGGTATTTGGTGCAGCAGTCATATCTTTAATTCTTTTTTGTTGTAGCTTTATTCCAGCAGCAGGTGGTGTAATTGTTGGCTTGGGTTATATACTCTTTGGTTGGTATATATCATCATGTCTTAAGGCCCAAAAGAAATGGACTCGGCAAAGATGATAAACCCACAAATGTGGAGAAAACAGTTAAAATATATTATTATTATTTATTATTATTATTGTGGTTTTTTTTTTTTTTTTTTTATATTTATTATATATATATTATTTTTTTTATAATTTTAAAAATATTTGTGCATGCGTCTCTATTTTATGTGCTTTAAAATTTATTCATTTGATCCTTTATATGTTGTTATATATCTTCTTAAATCATAGTAAATATATATTTTTTTTTATTTTTTTTTAATTTGTTTTTTATTATTTATTTATATTTTTTATTCAACACCTTTTCTTTTTGAAATTGAGACTTTTTAAAAATTTAAAAATAAACCTAAATATATTTATTATTCATTTATATATATTTTTTTAAAACGTTACCAGAGGAGTGCATTAATAAATATTAAAACATGTAGATGCGAATTATATGAAGCTATTAAAATATTCATGACATATATATGTATTATATAATAACATACAAGTGTAACATGCAATTGTATAAAATATTTCAATGTAAAAGAAAAAAAAAAAAATAAAGTATTTTCTTCTTTTAATATATATATTTGTTGAATAATAATTGGAATACAATATTTATTATGTATCCCTTAATTTCTATATTATTGTACTTTTATTTTTTATACGCTTGAAATATATTTTTAAGTACACCCATATAATAAATAAATATAAATATAAATATATATATATATAATAATTTTCAAAATATTATAATTATTAATATGATAAATAAGTTTTAAAAAGTATTATATAAAAAATATGCCAATAAAATAGTAAAAAAATATATTACTATATAGTTAAATATTTTCAAATATATTCAATATATTTAATAACATATTTTTTTATAATAATACATAAAGAAATATTATAAAATATATCTATAAAATATCATATAAATATATATTATTTATATTTCCTTATTTTTTATTATTTTTTCTTTTTATGATGCATATAATGAAAATATTCTTTTTGATCATTATTTTTCTTATAAATAATTTATTTGAAAGGAATTTAGTACAATGTGGAAAGATACCAGTATCATATGTTACCAAGCAAATGGAAAATATAAAAAATAAAATAATACAACAAAGACCCAAGAAAAAAACAAATAATAATATCCTTAAATATATTGGTATTACAATAATGAGTATTCTTTTGACTTCTGCTGGATTTTATTATATAGCAAAAAATTATAACAATAATAAAGTACCCAAAAGAAAAAAAAAACAAGAAAACAAAAGTAAAAATTTGAAAGATATAAATTTAATTCAAAGCATGGAAAAGAAACCAATGCAAATACTATTGGATAAAAATTTAAAACACTTAAGTGAACAAATTGTAGATGATATTATGATACAAGCGAAAGATGAATTATCAAAGAAAAGGTTACTATAAATAATTATAAAAAGAAAATGGAATGAAAATATATGGAAAATTACAATTAAAAAATAAGGATTCAAAAAAATTATTTTTTTGGCATCTATCATATATATATATAATATATTATATATATGTAATACTTTAGTAAATTAAAAAATAAGGATTCAAAAAAATTATTTTTTTGGCATCTATCATATATATATATAATATATTATATATATGTAATACTTTAGTATATTTTTTCATATTAAATTTTTTTTTTAATATTTACACGATTTATATAGCCTTATATACATTATATATATATATATATATATATATATATATATTATATATATGCTTGGAATGAAAATTTTCAAGATTAATAAGAAGCCAATATTAATTATATATAAAAATATAGCACATATTTTATAAATATATATACATATTTTCATATTTAAAAAAAAAAAAAGGAAAACTATTATTCTATATATATTATATATATTATTCATTTCACTATCATTGAACTTATTTGTTCAAATGTGTTTGCATTTAAACTATAATATTTTTTTAATAATATATTATTATATATATATTTATATAATAATTAAATATCTATATATATTTATTATTAGGACGATAAATATTTAATGAATATTTTTATATTATATAATTAGTTTATAAGTTAAATATATAAATAATATATAAGAACTTAATCATTTATTTTGTACTCAATATATTTTAATAATATTTAAGAGCATATAATATTTTTTTAATAATATATTATTATATATATTAATAGAATAATAAAATATCCTATATATATTATTATTAGGACTATAAATATCTAATAAATTTTTTTATATTATTTAACAATTAGTTTATAAGTTAAATATATAAATAATATATAAGAACTTAATCATTTATTTTGTACTCAATATATTTTAATAATATTTAAGAGCAACAATAACACAGTAAAAAAGAACTAATAAAAAAGCTTTTATATTAAAAATAAATTAAATAAATACCTATATATTATTATAAATTAATATTAATTCTTAATATTATATTTTTAGAACATAAAAATAATTTACCTTTTGTAATAATGTGATTATTTTTTAAATTTATAATTAAGTAAAAATTTAATTATTATATTCACAT
>NC_031487.1:826391-831391 GCF_001602025.1 Plasmodium gaboni | reverse complement strand
CATTGCGTATCGCATTTTGCTGCGGCCTTCATCGCTGTAGGAACCAAGACATCCATCGTTAAGACTGTGCTAATTATACTTAGAATTACATATATTAAAAATATACTTTAATTATACTTAGAATTACATATATTAAAAATATACTTTTTTCCAAAATATAATTAACTATAATGAAATATTAAATAAATATAATATAATATGCAAAATATTGAGAATTGAATATTGTTGATGAAAATTTGTTACTACATAAAAATTACATAGAATAATATATTATGAGTAACAAATTTTCTAATGTACTATTTTTATATACTCATAAAAATATATATAATTTTTACTTTCGTAAAAATAGTACATTAAAAAGTAAAAAAAATATAATATTTCAAAAAGAAATAAAATATTCTTTCATTTTAAATTTTAATCGTTTCATATTAATGATCCTTCCGCAGGTTCACCTACGGAAACCTTGTTACGACTTCTCCTTCCTTTAAAAGATAGGATTTACGGTTTTTCCAGAAAAAAAGGAATATAATTCCAACTTTTCTTGTCCAAACAATTCATCATATCTTTCAATCGGTAGGAGCGACGGGCGGTGTGTACAAAGGGCAGGGACGTAGTCAGCACAATCTGATGAATCATGCTTACTAGGCATTCCTCGTTCAAGATTAATAATTGCAATAATCTATCCCCATCACGATATATATTGATTGGATTACCTATACTTTTCAGTAAAGGAAAAAATATACAAAATTATTTACTAAGTATCACAAGATACAAATATATATATGTATATTTTTAACAACTTGTTATATATATCATTGTAGCACGCGTGCAGCCTAGTTTATCTAAGGACATCACAGACCTGTTGTTGCCTTAAACTTCCTTGTGTTAGATACACAATGTTCCTCTAAGAAGCTTTTTCAATCAAACAAGTACATTCTTAAAAGAACAAAGAAATAGAGTAAAAAAAAATAAAATATTAGTAGAACAGGGAAAAGGATATTTTAATAAAAATATCCTAATTTGTACACCTAAAATAATTATTATTAATTTTACCTAAAATCAATTTCAAATAAAAATATGGCGTACTTGCCGCTAATTAGCAGGTTAAGATCTCGTTCGTTATCGGAATTAACCAGACAAATCATATTCACGAACTAAAAACGGCCATGCATCACCATCCAAGAAATCAAGAAAGAGCTATTAATCTGTCAATCCTACTCTTGTCTTAAACTAGTGAGTTTTCCCGTGTTGAGTCAAATTAAGCCGCAAGCTCCACGCCTGGTGGTGCCCTTCCGTCAATTCTTTTAACTTTCTCGCTTGCGCGAATACTCGCCCCAGAACCCAAAGACTTTGATTTCTCATAAGGTACTGAAGGAAGCAATCTAATATATAAAATCAATAATCCCTAAGAAATATCAAAATTTTATATATATTTTTTATATTCATCCAACACCTAGTCGGTATAGTTTATGGTTAAGATTACGACGGTATCTGATCGTCTTCACTCCCTTAACTTTCGTTCTTGATTAATGGAAATAGATTAGGCAAATGCTTTCGCAGTAGTTCGTCTCCAGAAAATCTTAGAATTTCACCTCTGACATCTGAATACGAATGCCCCCAAAACTACTCCTATTAACCGTAACTAAGCTAATAAGAATATCAAAAAAAAATAATAAAAAATTAAATTAGCTTATTCATATTTGTTATTCCATGCTGTAGTATTCAAACACCCTGAACACCTCAATCAAAGTATAGCCGTCTGTTATGAACACTTAATTTTACTCAAAGTAACAAAATCTCTCAAAAAGCAATAAAAGCAAAATGAACAGATTTTAAAAAAGACTCTGTCATATCTGATAAAAACATAATTTTATACGGGAAACTTATTAAACAATATATATATAAATATATATATGTAGTTTCCCAAAACCAGTTTAAATGAAACATCGGATTCTTTAATATTCAACTACGAACGTTTTAACTGCAACAATTTTAATATATGCTATTGGAGCTGGAATTACCGCGGCTGCTGGCACCAGACTTTCCCTCCAATTGTTTCTCTAGAAATGTTATAATTCCCTATCATTCCAATTACAAAATCATTCTTCGATAATGTATTGTTATTTCTTGTCACTACCTCTCTTCTTCAGAATTGGGTAATTTACGCGCCTGCTGCCTTCCTTAGATGTGGTAGCTATTTCTCAGGCTCCCTCTCCGGAATCGAACTCTAATTCCCCGTTACCCGTCATAGCCATGTTAGGTCAATACCCTAACATCAAAAGCTGATAGGTCAGATACTCGATTGATAATCACGTACGTATACGTGTTCTTTCTTTGTTATAATTCAATTTATATTTATTTTATTTACTTCTTACATCTAACAAATACATATCTTAATGATACATACATATATATATATATACATATCATAAGATATTTTTACAAGTATTAGCTACAGCTTTTCCGTAGTTATCCTTATAATATAAATGTCAAGTAGATTATAACTGTTTTAATGAGCCGTTCGCAGTTTCGATATATTATTATACATGTGTACTTTCACTTGCATGGCTTAATCTTTAAGACAAGCATATGACTACTGGCAAGATCAACCAGGTTACTATATATATTGTATATTATAACGATTAAATTATCACATTATAATATAAAACTTATATATATATATATAACTTATATATTTATAATAATATTAAAAAAAAAAAAAAAAACAATAAAATTTTATTTTTTTGTATATAGATATATGTATGTATGTCATGAATAAAAATATTATATACAAAATAAAGAACTTAAAATGTATATTTCATTTATATTATTATTTTGACAACCATGCATACATACACAAAAAAAAAAAAAATTATTATTGCTTGATTTTTAATTTTTATATTCTAAAAATATATGTGTTCCATATATATATATATATATATATATATAAGTTTATATATTATTTATATGTGTAATAATAAAAACGTATAAATATAAATATATCTACATATCGAAAAAGTTTAAGAATATTATTATATATATAATAAGATACTAATATCTATCTTACTTATATTATATAATCTATAAACAACGCAAAGTGATGTTTTATTTAAAGTTATTGTTATATTTCATAAAATTATTTTTACATATTTATATAATTTTATATGAAAAAATTTAAATATATCCAAATTGAAATCTAAAAAATAATAATAAAATTAAATTATATTATTTTTATTAATTATTTTTTTTTTTTTCATATTGTGATACTTTAATTTTATAAAATGTTTTATTTTTAATATAAAAAAAAGCAACATCAGTTGCTTATTTATATATTATATATATAGCATTTAATTTAACAGATATATAACATTTATGTTATTTTTAATACTTTAACAAAATATTTAAATGTATTAAGATTTTTTTATTTCAAGAATATATGATTTTCCATATGAAATACATATTTAAATGAATTGGTCTATTTATTATATAAAAAGGAAAAAATTAAAAGAAATATATATATATATATACACATAATATTTTATTACTTATAAAAATACATATACAACATTTTAATCATTTTTAAATAATAATTTTTTATATTATAATATATTGGTATATATAATAACTGATACATGTACATATAATTTTATGATATTATATTTAATTACTACTTTACAGGTAAATTTTGTTCATTATACATATATATAAATACTTTTTTTTTTTTTTTTTTAAAATCCTCTACCCCCTTTACATAATGCATTATTTATTATGAATTGTGTTTATTTATTTAAATTTATGATATTTATTTTTTGAAAAAAATTTTTTTTGGAACATTTACTACATATGTAATATATTTTTATATCTTATTTTTACATATGAACTGAAGAGAATGAAGAGCAGTACATAAAAAGAAAGAGGAAACAACTAGCCAAAATATTTATATACTTGGTTGCATTTTATTATTATTCATTATAATTTAGCTAGCTCAGTATTTTCGCTTAATATATTACCTTTATATATAATATTATAGAATTAAAATTTATATAGCTAATTTCATAATTCTTTTTAACACTTATCATTATATCTTAATAAAAAAAAAAGCTTATTTCCCCATCTTCCTTATTTTTTCTAAGGTCTTTTTTTTCCCAGAGGTACACTTTCATTAGGGAAAAGAAAGAGTTCTACATGTTTCCATAATATTATAAAAGATCAAATATATTCAATAATTAATTTAGGAAAATTTATAAATGACAATTGTCTTATATATATATATATATATATATTCATTATATTTTCTGATCATATAATTATATAAGTCTAATATATTTTAAATACTAACTCTATTTTTCACATATGTATACACCAACAATGATATAATATATATATATATATTTATTTATTTATTATTTTTTTTTATAAGACAAAGTAAGTAGATGAATGTATTACAAGTTAAAAAAATATGAGAAAATAGAATAGCAATAATTTATATATATATTATATTATCAATTATAATGTCTGGACATATTATATGTTTTACAAATATATGTAAATCATGAGAAATAAATATGAACGTCTCGTCCTCTTTATAATAATATATTAAACTTTTATTTATATAATATGACTTAGTATAATATTTTATTAATTTTTTTATAAGTGAAAAAAAAAATTCTCTATAGAGATATAGCTACAAGTGTTCTTTTATTTTATTATCGTATGCGCATACACATACAATATTATATATATATATATATATTACATACAATAACTAGCTATATATAATACATATAATGCAAAATAGTCAACTAGCCAAAAAAAAATATATATATTATAATAATAAAATAATTTGTAGTATAATTATTCATTTTTTATAACTATATATATTTTTTTTATTGTTCAATAATTATTTTATTATATGTAAATATTTCTGACCAGTTCATATAATTATATATAATATAATTATCTTTTTATATTTGGCTGTTTGCTTTATTTCCCTTTTTTTT
>NC_031487.1:824311-826291 GCF_001602025.1 Plasmodium gaboni | reverse complement strand
ACTCTTATCGTTCATTTTATTTCATTCATTTACTTTTATTGTTCATTTTATTTTAATTCTTTACTCTTATGGTTCATTTTATTTCATTCCTTTACTCTTATCGTTCATTTTATTTTACTTCTTTCATTTATTCATCCGTCTTTATTATTTTATATCAAATTATATATTAATATATATGTTACTCATATATTTTTTACTTGTCTAAGTGTAATTCTTTCGGTTTTCTAATGTAATCTAAAAATTTTATAATATCTAAAAGTACTATTAGGATAAGAATAATAATAATAATATATATATATATTTATTTATTTATTTGTTCATTTATTCATGTATTCATTTTATTATCCTATATAATACTACAGTTCTATATTTTTATATATTATAATTTATTTATGTCTTTATATAAAGTTCTTAAATATATTTCTTCATTCTTTAAAACCATTTGACCGTACTTTATTGATACAGTACAATCATTTTCCATCTTTTTTTTTTTTTTTTTTCTGTTTTTTTTTTTAATTAAAAATATTACATTATATTATATTTAAGTATAAATTTATTTACACATATATAATAATATATATTTATAAGAAATAATGTTAAAATGGAAAAAAAAAAAAAAAAATAAATAAAAATATATATATATATATATATATATATATATATATATATAACATAACATAACATTAAATAACATAAAATAACATAAAATAACATAAAATAAAAGGTAATAATTATAAGTATAAATTGTATTTTATATATTTTTATTTTTTCTCCTTATATTTATTTATATATTATATAAGTCATAAAAAAAAAAAATAAAATAAGAAAATATAAAAATATAAAATAAAGAACAAAAAAAAAATAAATTATTTAATTATTCTTTCCTTTTTTTCTCATTTTTGAATTTTTTGCTTTGCTTGAATTCTTTTCTTTTGGTTTTTTTTTATTTATATAAAAATATAATGCTTCAGCATTTTTATTAAAAACAGTAGTAATTAAATTGCCATGCTTATCTTTAGTTACGACTTCGTATGTTTCGGAGTCTCCCCAAGGTTCAGGAGTATCCAATCTGAAAAGAAAAAAAAAAAAAAAATTAAATATATATATATATATATATATGTATATTTTTTTTTATTTATTGATGTGGAAAAAATAAATATATATTTTTTATTTATATTTATTTGTGTATACCTTAAAATACGTCCGTTGGGAACATTATATTCTCTCCTATGAAAAAAAAAAAAAATATATATATATATATATATATATATATATATACATATATATAATATTATTAAACTTTATAATGAAATATTAATTCTTCTACACACTACAAAAATATATATATATGTATGTATATATTTTTATGAACTCTATAAATTTTTATATAATTATACAAATAAACATATAAAAAAAAAAAAATATATATATTTTATTTTTTCCTTTTCTTATTTCTTATACTTATTATGATTCATTAAAAAAGAATTATCCTTTATATTTTCATTCTGTAAAAATAAAAATATACAGTATACATTAAAATTTATATATATATATATATATTTATATTTATATAATATGCTCTATATATTTTTTAAAAAGGTAATGAAACATCATATAAAAACAAAATTAAATATACACGTACGTATAGAAATATCCATATTAGGGAAAATATGAAATACTTAAGGGAACACATTATTACTGACAATTCTTAAAATATTACTAATAAAAGAAAAAAAATTATAATCAAATAAATTATACGTTTCAAAAAGTTTAATTACAACTTCTTTTTTAAAACAATATACACCAATACTATATATATATATATATATAATTCTAAGAAAAATAATTCTTCCCCTTTATTTTTTTCAATATGTTCTATTCTTGTAATTCTAAATTTTTTAAAATTATTCAACTTATATATATATAAAGATATACATATATTAATAAATATATATATTTATATATTTTTTTTTTTATATA